>NC_057801.1:54164650-54169978 GCF_018294505.1 Triticum aestivum | reverse complement strand
TATATATATATATATGTTGGTCGAGTTAGTTTTCAGTATTACCTATGTAGGCATGCATAGGATGAAGGAGAAACTTCAATAGTAAATACAACGAATACTAACAGATACTCACTCCGTCCCAAAATAAGTGTCTCAAGTTTATATTAGCTTTAGTACAAAGGTGTACTAAACTTAAGACACCTATTTTGAGACTGAGGGAGTATTCATTAATTCATGAAATGTACATGCATGTGCTCTGTGAATTACGTACGAACCTGGGGATTTCTTCCTCTTCTTCCACGCGCTAGCTTTTCCTTTCCTGACCGGCCTGAGCAAGAGCTACAACTGCTGTAGGGCAGAGGCGAGAGCGAAACCAAGAATATTGTGTGCACAGGTTTGGAGTGTGGAATGTTTGATCCACCTTCACCAGTGAGCCCTCACTTTATATTGGTGATCTGCTCTGCTAGCTTGCTGCTGCCCGGTCTTCGGTCCACCCTGAAATAATGCACTGGCTAGCTAGCTAGGTGCAATGCATTATGCCCGGTCTTTGGTCATCGTCGTTCACACTGTATTATCTCGTACTGCATGTCTACATAGTACCACCTTTCAGAGATGGTGTCGGCAAGAGTCATCATAATATAATACGGTAATTGTACCTCGCAAACATCGGGGTAAGAGGGTGGCAAGCGAACCATCTTTGCTGACATTTTTAAAAAAAATGGAGGAAGACCCCCAGCCTCTGCATCTCGACAATGCATGCAGCCATTTTATTAATTGTTCACACAAGACCTTACAAAGTAATACAACAGTAAGACTAAAGCCAGTGGCGGAGCCAGGAATGAAGCAAAGCCCGGGCCCAAAAAAAATTTCGACAACAAGGAAAAACTTTGGCACTTATAACTGCCACAAAAAACAGTAACACACCATGGCATTTAAAAAAAGATCATATGCAATAACAAACAAAATAAATCTTAATTGTTCAATAATTCTTGAATTTAATCTAGGCCGCCCAATCCAACAGAAGAGATATACCATGATAAAACTAGAAATAATACGGGAATGTAAAAGAGTACCAAATCAATTGTTTATTTCATTTGTGCCTCCCATAACATGATCAACGGCAGAAGAAGAAGCAACACCTTCAAGATATCAAACGTGTAATTTCATAAGAAAAGACATAAACATAGTGAAATAATGATGATTAATTAAAATCTAAAACCTTACCTCTAAGGGGAGGTAATAGCCCTCTGCGATTCCTGTAGGCTTGAAAGCGATATAAAATATCATCATCGGGAATACTTGCAAATACATCTCGCTCAATATAGCACATCATGTTATAATTGAGCCAATCATCACCCATCTTATTCCTCAACTCGGTCTTGATAATACTCATAGCCGAGAAAGCTCTTTCCACTGATGCGGTTGCAACTGGCAAGATCAATGCCAACTCTATGAGTCGATATACCAAAGGAAAAATAGTGTGTCTACCAGTTTGAACCATCTTCACAGCAAGATTACCAAGGTCATTACAACATTCAAAATCCGGATCAGCTCTCACAACAGAAATGAATGTTTCAAGTTGGTTTCGAAGGACAAAGGAGATCTCATATATGGAGAAGTCATCAGCATACAACTCAGCAAGTTCAACAAGTTTATCCTCATCAAAATTAGCAAATGAGTTCCTTGGGTCAAGACAAGCAATGCATCTCAACAATTGAGTGGACCTTTCGGCAAAACGATTATTTAACTCAACAATAATTTGGTCATGCACAACATTGAATATTTCATATGTGAAGCGGTGATAGTAAGTTACCATTTGACCACCACGCCCCCTTGAACGACCTCGAGCTGGTATTGTATCATCCATGTTAAGCAATACAATGTTGTGTTTCAAACAAAAGTCATTTGTCTCTTTCAAGAGCTTATCCCAACCATTTTCTCTTATATCTTGAAGTTTCTTCAAGGTGACCCCAATCAAACTCACTGCAAGAACAATGTTCTGGTCTTTCTTTTGCAAGCATTGTGACAACTCATTAGTCTTACCCAATAGTTTAATCATAAGATGCAATATGAAAACAAACTCAAAACTTTCCATCTGAGAAATCAAGCCACCTGCGTGGTTCTTTGTGTTAAAATCTGCATCATCATGAATGTTCTCTAATACTTGCAAAACAGATGTCCACATCATAATAAATCGACACAAAGTTTTATGATGTGTGCCCCACCGTGTATCTCCGGGTCTTACAAGGTTGGTTGCTTGGTTTTTCCCTCTTCCTGAAAAAATTTCTCCAGACTCCAACTGGCTCACAATAGTGTCATGATGTTGTTGGGCTAGTTCATCATGTCTCTTACAAGAAGCATTGACAGTGTTGACAATCAAAGTTGTGTGGTTAAAAAAATCCAATACAGAGGAACAACACTTAGCAACAGCAACAACCACTAATTGTAATTGATGGGCAAAGCAATGAATATAGAATGCATAAGGATTTTCATCTAGTATCAACCGTTGCAACCCACGAAATTGCCCTCTCATGTTAGAAGCTCCATCATACCCTTGCCCTCTCAATTTAGACATAGATAAGCCATGTTTACGAAACATACCATCCACGACTGCCTTTAGAGAAGCTGCTCTTGTGTCACCAACATGCTTAATCCCAATAAATCTCTCAATTGTATACCCATGATCGTTGACATACCTACATGAGACAAAGAAGCACATGTAACCAACCATTAGTTATTACTGTTACTAAACAACAAAAATACAATTAACATAAAGGATACAAACTTACTAACCTTAAAACCATAGACATTTGCTCCTTTATAGATGCATCTCTGGACTCATCAACAAGTAATGAAAACCTTTTGTCTCCAATATCAGCAATAATGGCTTTGGTGGTCTCTTCAGCACAAGCCTGGCACAATTGGAACTGTATCTGATGTGAAGTCATCAAATGGTTCCCGCCCGCACCATCAAGTAAAGTCTTAGCATTTGGATCCTTGTTCCTGTACCAACTCATCAACTCCAAAAAGTTGCCCCTATTCTTAGAGCTCGAACTCTCATCATGACCACGGAAAGGTAGAGCTTGTAATAGAAGAAATCGGATAACACCCAAAATAATGATAAGACGAGCTTTATATTCCTCTTCACTCTTTTTGGTACCACGATCCATCACATGTGTAACACATTGCCTTTGATTTTTGAAAGCCTCATAATGTTGTCTAGCTTTATTGTGAGCACTATCATGTTTACCAACATGTGTATTAAAAGCACTAATTGCATCCTTCCAATTTCTAAATCCAACCTTTGTGAATGCCTTAATACCAAAATTTTCCGCTCTAGGTTGCTTAAAAAGAAAGCAATAAAAACAAAAGGCTGCATCTTTATTATCACTATATTCCAACCAATCGAGATGGTTCTTGAACCAACTAGCTTGAAAGCTTCTTTCTTTAGAAGAATTTCCTCTTTTTGTTTTTCTATATTTTTGATCAGTCGGTTCGCATGGACCCATATTTATATACATCCTTCTAGCAACATCTCTAAGGTCTGGATCTAAGCTTTCAATGCGTTTCCTAAGACCAGGATCGGGCTGAATATCACCTTCACTAAGTTGAGCACGAGCAGAAGCAGGGATATCAAAAATGATACTTTCTTGAGTTGGGATTGAAGGCGGGTTGCTTGAAGCCGAAGGTTGTGGTCCCATTTCTGTGGCTGTTTCAGTTTGTGGAGTTGATTCGGTCCTCTCAACTCCTTGATTCTCTGGAATTGAATCCCCGGGTGTAGACCCTTCCATTGCCGACAACGATGAAAAATATCTCTTCATCTTCTATTTCTGCGGTATGAAATGTATTGACATAAAAATGCTTCAGTTTCAAATGATAATACAATACATATAGAATTAGGCAGAAACGGTGACTGAATAGTTGGTTCAAGGTTCAGTTAAAATTTCTTCATATCATACATAACATAGACAAGGGTTATACATCAATTCAATCGTAGTCCAGAGTTGGGCAGTGGCCAGAGTAGAGCGGCGGCGTGGATACGGGGAGTCCGGAATCAGGAAGTGGCCGGAGTAGAGCGGCGGTGCCGCCCGGCTAGAGTAGCAGCGGCAGATTGCAGTCCACAACCCGGGAGCAGCCGAGCAGGGGATTTAGGAAGAGAAGAGCGGCGGACGAGTGACAATGAGCGAGAAAATCGCCGGCAGCCCGGCGCCCCGACGGCAGCGCGGCGCACACGAGGCAAGGCGGCGGCGCGGCGCACAGGAGGGGAGGTGGCTCGGCGGCTCCTGACTCACGTGCGTGCGTGCGAACGGAAGGGGTGTTGTGGGGGCTCGTGGCGAGTAAGCTGAGCGTCTAGGCCGTGACCTTGGGTTGTGTCGTGGGCTAGGCCCCGGGCCCATAAGAAAAAACTACTATATTAATAGATAAATAAAAAGGCCACGCCCCGGGCCTGGGCCCTGGGGGCCTGGGGTGTAGATCCGCCCCTGACTAAAGCCACCGTCTAGGCAACATTTGTCGCTACTCCTATTCAATTGATGAAGGGATGCTGATAATCTAGGCCCAATACCAAACAGACCTCGTGACTAAACCTACCATCTAAGACTTGAGGTCCCATCCAGGACGCCTGCTGGGTATGAGGCACCCACCGGTCCGGCGCACTCCTCAACCAGCACTAGTAGAAAACAGGGTATACATTCGGGGGAGATAAGCCCATTAGTCCCGGTTCGGTCACGAACCGGGACCCATGGGCCCATTGGTGCCGATTTGTGAGGCCAGGGGGCCTGTCGGGCCTCGTGGGGGCATTGGTCCTGGTTCGTCTAACACCTTTGGTCCCGGTTGGTGGGACGAACAGGGACCAATGGGCCTCACTCCTAGCCCACCACCATTGGTCCCGGTTGGTGCCCTGAACCGGGTCCAAAGGTTGGTCTTTAGAACCGGTTCAGGGCACGAACCGGGACCAATGAACCGGCCTGGGGAGATGGCTTTTTTGTGTAAAACATTAAAATTAAAAAGAATTTTCATAAAGGAAATAAAAAAGCAAAAAATAAAATAAAATAAATCAGTAGAGACAAAATAAACTTTAATAAAGTAAAATAAACAAACTTTAATAAAATAATTAAAAATAGCAACAGTAAGTAGAAACAAAGTAAAATAAAAAAAGCAAAAAAGAAAGAATTTTCATAAAATAAATAAAAAAGCAAAAGAGAAAAGGAAATAAATAAGTAGAAACAAAATAAACTTTAATAAATAAGTAAAAACAAAAAAATTTCAAAACGTTAAAAGCAAAAATAATTTTCATAAAGAATTTTTTTGTTAGAAACTTTAATAGCATAAGGAATTATCACAAAGAAT
>NC_057801.1:54158312-54164011 GCF_018294505.1 Triticum aestivum | reverse complement strand
ATCACAAAGAATTTTTTGTTAGAAACTAAAATAACAAAATCTGTTTTTGAATATAATGATAAAACACAGTAATATTAAATAGCAGGAAAAAGAATCACTCAAAAATCTATTCTTATAATAAACTTATTCAAAAACTAGTGATTCACACAAATTTCAAAAAATCAAATTTAAACTATTCAAATTGGAAAACAAATGGCACTAACAAAAAGTTTATAGTTTTTATTACCTAAAAGTAAAAAGAATTAAAAAAATAAAGCGAAAAACAAAAGAAAATAAATAATGCAAAAAACAAAACAAAAAACTGGAAAAAAAATAAAAAAATGCCACCTACTAGGCCACCACGGCCTGAATACGACTAGAAACCCAACCTGCCAAGTGGGCCAGGATTTAGGCCCGTAGAAGGCCCAGTAGGCCCATAGGCATGTGTAGAGAGGTTATGCCCGTAAGCCTGTTTTAGAGAGGAGCTCAATAGCTCAGGGGCACCGCACCTTATAAACAGGTGCGGCTCTCTCTCAGCTAGCTAGGTGGGACTAAACTCCCACTACCATGCCGCTGCGCAAGGCCTACTGGTCCCGGCTAGTGGCACGAACCGGGACAAATGCCCTCCTTTGGTCCCGGTTCCTGGCACCAACCGGGACTAATGATCCCCCTTTGGTCCCGGTTGGTGCCACCAACCGGGACCAAAGGCCTCTGCTTCCCGCCCTTTGGACTGCTGAAAAGAGACCTTTGGTCCCGGTTTGTAGCACCAACCGGGACTAAAGGGGGGCATTGGTCCTGGTTGGTTCCACGAACCGGGACTAAAGGGTTGGGTATATAACCAACACTTGTGAAAATTTCACTTGTCATCTCACAGTTGCCCCCGATGACGCCGACGACATTGACGCCGCTAGGCTGCCCGACGCCATCGCCGTTGCCGCCCCGCGCCATTAGGTTGCCTCGACGCCGCCTGCCGCCCCCGCTGTCACCGTCGCCGTCGCCGTCGCCTCAGGGAAGCACCACGCTGGCGCCCGGGCCCCCTTCGTCCTCGACCTCACCGTCCCCAACCTCGCCGTCCCCAACCTCGTCGTCGACCATGCTGTGAGCCCCTGCCACCTTCCCTTTCCTTGTCATCACCGTCCCCGCACTCCACCCGTAAGCGCCGCCGCCAACCATTGTCGCCGTCCCCGACCTCGCCGTCGCCGACCACCGGCGGCCTGTTTTTTTATGATGTATGTATGTATATTCTATGTATATGCTGTATAATGCTCTTTTTTGCATTTTTTGGTTAATATTGTAGGATACGAACATTTTTGAATATGTGTGTATGTTCATATGCAAAGAAATAGGTCTATTTTCTTGATGATATGCTTATTTAAGAAAATGTTCATATATGTTACATTTAAGAAAAAAAAAAGTAAATGTATGTATGTTCATATGCAAAGAATATGCAAAGAATATGCAAAGAATTTTGTTTTGGCTGAAATGAGATGAGATGAGATGTATGAGATGTTTTGTGGAGACGAGATGTGATATACCCCCTCCCCGGTAACTTCGACATGAGGGGGGGTGGGTTCGATATACCACCTGCGCGATAACTTCGACATGAGGGGAGTGGGGGTTCATATGATGTTTTTTTGTGCATATGATGTTTTTTTTCATATGATGTTTTTTCCATATATGTATTAAATTTTTTCTTTAGGTTGTTAATTAGTAGATATCATTTTAGGTTAGTGCATAGGTTAGTGTAGAGGAAAAAGTAAAATAAGGAAAAGGAAGAAAATAGGAAGAAGAAGAAAAAGGAGTGGAAAAAGGAAAATAAGAAGAGGAAGAAGGAGAAGAAGAAAGGAGAAGAAGAGGAGAAATAAATAAGAAGAGAAAAAAAAGAGGAGATGAAGAAAGGAGTAGAGGTGAAGAAGAAAAAAATTAGAAATACTCTATTTTTCTTCTTGTCCTTTTTTTCTTCTTTTTTTTCTTCAATCTTCTCCTCTATTCCTTTCTTCTTCTCCTCTTTTTTTCTTCTTCTTCCTCTTCTTATTTTTTATCGGATATGTCGTTGTCGATATACCACCTCCCCGATAACTTCAACATGAGGGGGGGGGGTCGATATACCCCCTCCCCGATAACTTCGAGATGATGAGGGGGAGGGGGTCGAGGGGTCGAGGGTTCGAGGGTCGAGGGTTCGAGGGTTATCGAGGGTTGGAGGGTCATCGAGGGGTCGAGGGTTCGAGGGTCGATGGTTCAAGGGTTCTAGGTTTTTGAGGGTTTGAGGGTCGAGGGTCATCGAGGGGCCGAGGGTTCGAGGGTCGAGGGTTGTTGAGGGGCGTCGAAGCGCTTCCGAGGCCACCCCAAACCCTAGAGAAGCGTCGAGGCCACTAATTAATATAATTCCTTGTTGTGATTAGCTAGCTAGGTCTACGTTGCCACTAATATATCCATCTATCATGTTTGTATAATAATTACCATGTTGTAATATTTGCAGAAACTATGGAGCACGACCGAGACGAGGAAGCAGAATATGTGTGGGGGGGGACATAATCGCAAACGGAGGTGATGTCATGTCGTATCTCAACGAAAGCGATGGTCTGGAAGGAGAGGGTGAAGCAAGCTATGGTTATCGAACACCGGAGGAGGAAGGACATGATTATGATGGCTCCGGTGACCGAACGCCGGTGCAAGAAGGAGACCGTGATGACGGCTCCGGTGACCGAACAGAGTTTGGGCAGGTATATATATTAATTAAGCCAGTGCTGACTAGCTAATTGATGCATTCATTGTTTTGGTATCTACACATATTAACTCTCATCTTTTCTTCTTTTTTCTAGCACTCCGGATCGAGCACAACTTCGGTAAAGAAACGAGGCCCGAAGAAAAAGTTGCGCCCGGATGAAAGGTTCACGATCACAGCAATCGCGCCCGATGGCCTACCGATTGAACCCCTCCGGACCAAGGATGCCCTTTCTTCTCAGTGCGGGGTTCTTGTTAGGGACATGATCCCGATCAGCATCGAGCTATGGAATCAACCTAAGAAGGAAGAGCTTCAAGTTTCTTTTGTCAAAGATGCACAGAAAGAGGATCTTTGGAATGCGCTGAAGGTAAATTTCACCCTACTGGAAGAGGAGGATCCGGAGAATCCAGTTATAGAGCCATTAATCAAGTCATGTGCTCTCAAGAAGATGGCAGATCTATTCAGGAAGTGGAAGAATGATCTGAAAGCAAAGTTTGTCGACAAAAAGAAGACACCAAAATTCACCGGCCGGTATGAGAAGATTAGAGATCAATGGAACGCATTTGTGGCCAACAAGACATCAGAGAGGAGTAAGAAGATGTCAGTGACAAACAAGATAAATGCTGCAAAGAAGGAGCATCACCATCGCACAGGGTCAGGTGGCTACCTCAAATCCTGGCCGTTGTGGGCCAAGGCTGAGAACGACCCGCTTGCTAAAGGGGTCGAACCAGAGACATTGAACTGGCGAGACCGTCCAAGGACTTGGTTCTTCGGGGTTGGCGGAACCTTGGATCCTGTAACAGGAAAGTGCGTTTGGAGGAGTGAGCAACTACGAATACCGTACCCGTCATGAAGCTTCGGGACTATATCGCCGCAATGCAGGAAGGGAGGTTTGTTCTAGATAGAGAAAAAGATGAGCTCACAATGGCCCTCGGGAATCCCGAGCACCCTGGACGGACACGAGGCACGCCAGGCTCCGTTCCGTGGAAGGTTGGGTTTCCGGACGCATGCGGTTACAAAACCCAGGAGAGGAGGAGGAAACAGGAGCAGAGCGAACTGTGGGAGCAGCACGCAAGGGTACAGAAGCTAGAGGAACGAGAAGCAGTTCGAAGCAAGCAACCTGCCGAAGCTACCCCCGAAGCTACCCCGCCATCTCAGCGGAGAAGCAGCGTGGCTTCCACCGAGCCACTTCAGCTGGAGCCTGTCTTCACGGCTCCTGCTAGCTACCCCATGGATGCTATCACAGAGTCTCAATAGTGCCACCTTATGACACAATGGCAGAACTACAAAGTCAAGGTGGCTGTCGGCTCTGTTCGACCTACTGAACCCGACGCAACTTTTCACTGTCGTCCAATTCCAAAAGGATATGCTAGGGTGATGGTGGAGGAAATAACGGAGGGATTTGAGGAGCTCGTTCTTGACCATCCTACCGGTGAAGGGGAGACTAGGCTAGGTTCTGATATGAAGACTCCATGCCTATGGCGGAAGGAGCTCATCAACCTTCCGAACTAAATGCCTCCGCCTCCTCCTCCTCCTCCGGCAAGTCAGGGCACTCCGCCTCATCCTCTGCCTGCTCCTCCAGTGAGTGATCAGGGCACTCCGCCTGCTTCTCCGGCGCGTGGGGGCACTCCGCCTCCTTCTCTGCCTGTGCCGGCACGCCCGACCAGCCAGCCTCCTCCTTCTCCGCCTTGTCAGCAAGGGCGGAAGAGACCCGCCACTGCTCCGGCGCATGCTACGTCTTAAGCTTGCGTTGGTTTTCCTTGAAGAGGAAAGGGTGATGCAGCACAGTAGCGTAAGTATTTCCCTCAGTTTTTTAGAACGAAGGTATCAATCCAGTAGGAGGCTCCTCACAAGTCCCACGAACCTACACAAACAAACAAAGAACTCGCAACCAACGCGATAAAGGGGTTGTCAATCCCTTCACGGCCACTTGCAAAAGTGAGATCTGGTAGAGATAATATGATAAGATAAATATATTTTTGGTATTTTATGATATAGATTGGAAAAATAAAGATGCAAATAAAAGTAGATTGAAAGCTTATATGATAAAAGATAGACCCGGGGGCCATAGGTTTCACTAGAGGCTTCTCTCAAGATATCATAAGTATTACGATGGGTGAACAAATTACTATCGAGGAATTGATCAAAAAGCGAATAATTATGAGATTATCTAGGCATGATCATGTATATAGGCATCATGTCCGTGACAAATAGACCGACTCCTGCCTGCATCTACTACTATTACTCCACACATCGACCGCTATCCAGCATGCATCTAGAGTATTAAGTTCATAAGAACAGAGTAACGCTTTAAGAAAGATGACGTGATGTAGAGGGACAAACTCATGCAATATGATATAAATCCCATCTTGTTATCCTCGATGGCAACAATACAATACGTGCCTTGCTGCCCCTGCTATCATTGGGAAAGGACACCGCAAGATTGAACCCAAAGCTAAGCACTTCTCCCATGGAAAGAAAGATCAATCTAGTAGGCCAAACCAAACCAATAATTCGAAGAGACTTGCGAAGATAACTCAATTACACATAAAAGAATTCAGAATAGATTAAAATATCTCTCATAGATAAACTTAATCGTAAACACACAATTCATCGGATCTGGACAAACACACCGCAAAAAGAGTTACATCAAATAGATCTCCACAAGAGAGGGGGAGAACATGGTATTGAGATCCAAAAAGAGAGAAGAAGCCATCTAGCTAATAACTATGGACCCGAAGGTCTGTGGTAAACTACTCACAACTCATCGGAAGGGCTATGGTGTTGATGTAGAAGCCCTCCGTGGTGGACTCCCCCTCCGGCAGAACGCCAGCGACGGCTCCAAGATGGGATCTCGCGGATACAGAAAGTTACGGTGTCGGAAATATTTCTTCGGTGGCTCCCCTGATGGTTTTGGGGTATATGGGTATATAGGAGGAAGAAGTACGTCGGTGGGTGCACGAGGGGCCCACGAGACAGGGGGGCGCACCCTATA
>NC_057801.1:54151705-54158207 GCF_018294505.1 Triticum aestivum | reverse complement strand
GGAGATTCTTGACTTGCACTCCAAGTCCTCTGGATCACGTTTGTTCCAAAAATCACGCTCCCGAAGGTTTCATTCCGTTTGGACTCCGTTTGATATTCCTTTTCTTCGATATACTGAAATAGGCAAAAAAACAGCAATACGGGCTGGGCCTCCGGTTAGTAGGTTAGTCCAAAAATGATATAAAAGTGTAAAGTAAAGCCCATAAACATCCAAAATAAGTAATATAATAGCATGAAACAATCAAAAATTATAGATACGTTGGAGACGTATCAGCGCATCGTAGTCCTTCTCCTCCGCCTCGTAAGCAACGAAAGAAGACAGCTGCAGCCGCTCGGCCTGCTTCGGCGTCTAGCAGTACAGCTAGAGGCGGGAGGCAATACAGATTCGGTCCATCTCCCAAGACTCCAGAGAAGTTACCATATGAGATGACCGTACAGGAATATGAGGAGATCTGTCAAGCCCAAGTGAAGGACTACTTTGAAACGCAAAGAGCTAAGAGACATCCACCTCCAGAGGAGAAGATAGATCCGGTGAAAGTGAAGTGCACTTTGGACGCCCTGCAGCGACCACCACCGTCTCCGCCGCAAACCAACTATGAGCGCATTACTGAAAAGACATATAAGGAAGCAAAGCGGTCGGGAAGTACTTACAGCGACAAAAGGTTACAAGAACGAAGAAGTGGGAAAAAAATTCCCCAACTCGGCAAACAAGAGAACCAATCGTGGCCCCCGCTCATGGTGTCTAGCGATATCATCGCTAATCATCCGGGGATCTTTTTTGGTACCAATCCTGCAGATTACCTGCCCGACGATGCACATTTTGATAAATTGGAGGTGGATGAATTCAAATACGAGTACGGGAAGCCTCTCATCAAAGATGTTACTACTCTAATAACGATGATGCGAAGATTCCATGATTGGTAAATGGAAACCTGCAGAAAGTTTGCAGGGGAGAAAAAAATGGATACTTTGACGCTGAAAGTGAAAGAGGATCATCACGACATCGTTGGAATTGAGCAGTTGTCTGTTCCATTTGAGGATTTCTTCCACTTTTCAATCAAAAGGCCCTCGATAAATTAACGATTACTTGCTACTGTCTGTAAGTACTACTTCTGTCATTAAGTCTCTATACATAGCTCAGCTCTTTCATTGCATGTATATATAATTATCCTCACTATATTATACAGGCTGAAGATCGTCGAATGCAGAAAAGCTGAAATGTACTCCCTCCGTTCCGAATTACTTGTCGCACGTATGGATGTATCTAGGTGTATTTTAGTTCTACATACATCCATCTCAGCGATGAGTAATTTGGAACGGAGGAAGTATGATATTGGGTTCATTAACACAAATCTCATAGATCAATTTACAATTACATTTCATGCCAAAGAAACCAAGGACAACTTGCTACGATCGTTGGTAATAAATCAAAACAAAGATACAATACTCGTTCCTTACAACTTCAAGTGAGTGTTACTGTCTTGTGCATATTCGGTTTCCATTAATTATTACTCGAGGTTATGTAATTGATGAGTTATGCGTGCGTGCACAGCTTCCACTATATTCTCCTAGAGATTAAGCTTGAGCAGGGACTAGTAACGTCTTAGACTCGAGACAAAAAGATCCCTCTGACTATGCGGACATGTCTATAATGCTCCAAAAGTAAGTTGAATCGATCATTATCGCACCATATCGACAACTTTGTTCATTTCATAATATCAAGTAATTGTTTTCTTTGTCTTGCAGGGTTTGGAAAGTATTCACCGCACAAGTTTCAGGACTGCCGCGGGAACTGCGATGGAATTACCCGAAAGTAAGTACTACTAGGTAGCTAGTTCCACGCGTCTCCCGTTGATTCTAGCTACTTTCATCAATGCCCATTTATAATGCTTCATTATCAGTTTGATTGACCTCTATTTCTCGTAAAGTGCTTGTGGCAGGAAGCCGGGAATAATTACTGTGGATACTACGTCTGCGAGTTTATCTACAAAGTGACGGCCAAGAATAGGCGGGGCTACTCTAAAAGACAATATAAAGTGCGTAAGCAAAAATATTCACAATTTTATATTGTTACCATCATTTGTGTTGAGTTTCATTCATATATATGTATCGACCCCCTTCTTTAAATTAGATGTGGCAGATGCGGGATGAACTCCTACCACAAGATCGCATGCGAGCAATTCAAGAGGAATTGGCTGGATTCTTTCTTGACCACGTCATCAATAAAGCCGGAGAATACCACCATGCATGTGGAAGTTGAGTTCATATGTTAGGGTATTGTAAGAGATCTTACACATTATATATATATATATATATATATATATATATATATATATATAGCCAGTAGCGTCGGATAGATATACGGTAACTTGTTGTTCGACCAATCTCTCGGAGAAGAAGAGGTCGATCACTTCTGTATATGTTCATGACGATCTTTTGTACTTAATAGTTTCCTTCATTTGCTTACTAGCTAGCTAGTGTGTCGAGTCCTCTTTATACATAGCGTCGACCAAGCACGGAGATAAGAGATGACACTTTTCTCTATTAGCTAGCTAACACAATATATGAAACCCCTAAATTAACCCTACAAAACCCCCCAAACCCCCCAAACTCCCTCCCCGCTCTTTCAGAAAAAAAAACAAAAAACCTAGCACCTAAAATGCTGACGCGTGGAAGTCTTTTGATCACGGTTGGTGGCACCAACCGGGACAAAAGGCCCCCCTACCTGGGCAAGCGGCAGCGGCCACGTGGAGCCCCCATCTGTCCCGGTTCGCACTAAAGGGACATGTCTTTAGTAACGACCCTTTAGTCCTGGTTCCAGAACCGAGACTAAAGGCCCACACGAACCGGCACGAATGGGCCTTTTTCTACTAGTGCAGGACGCCTGCCGGGTATGTGGCCGCCGCAGCCACCTGCCACCAATCCATCTTCAGAACTGTACTGCTGCATCTACCTTGCCCGGTCTAGTTGCCGTCGACACCACCATGATGCCAGACCGTGTCACCCTCTTACGCGAGTCCATCTCCGCGCATCGGACACCGAGTCACCACAACGCCATGCTGCCGAGATCCGCCGCCATCAATGAGTGAGATGAAGCACCGCTCCACCAAAGAATCCGTCCTCTGGTCCCCCGATCGTGTGTATACCTCCAAGAATGATGCCCCAAAGGGGGGAACGACACTAGAGCGCCGCCATCATCCGATCATCCGATCTAGGGTTTCCCCCAAAGATTGCAAAGAGTGGCCTTGAACTTCTCCATGGCGATGCCTTCAAGAAGGGAACGATGCAAATAGTGCCGCCACCGCCGACCTTGGCAATAGCCGAAAACAAGTTTTCACCCAGATTTGTTCGAAGGAATCCAACTCCCGTGCACGGTCGCCGCCACCACCAGGCTAAGCACTCGCCGCCACCGGTACCTCCACGATGCCCGGAGGCCACGAGACTCGCCGCCACCACGCCTGGGCCGCCGGCCACCGCTGCCAGCACCAACCCCACCATCCACTGAATCTGGGCAGGGATCCCAGATCCATCCCCCACCACCCACCACCACGGAGGGGAGGAGGCTGCGCCGGCGAGGGACACCGGGAGGGAGAGAAGGAGCCGAGGCAGGGCCGTCGGCATAGCCCTGACTAGCCGTCAGGACAGGCCTATGCCGATGGCCCCCGTCGGCATAGGGCCATCGGCAACATATCCGTCGGCGTAGCCAGGAGGACCGTCGGCATAGAAAGGCCGTCGGCATAGACCCTATCCCGACGGTGGTCGTACATCTATGCCGACGGCCCTGGCCGTCGGCAACGCCATCGCCGAACGGCGGCTGCCGTCAACTGCTGACCAACGGCGACTCGCCACGTGGCACCTTTATGCCGACGGCCTGCCCGCCGGCATAGTACTAAACTACGCCGACGGCCAGGCCGTCGACATAGAGGTGCCACGTGGCGAGTTGCCGTCGCCCCTGGGTCTTGCCTATGTCGACGGCCTAGCCGTCGGCTTAGTTTAGAACTATGTCGACGGCCTAGCCGTCGGCTTAGTTTAGAACTATGCCGACGGCTAGGCCGTCGGCATAGACGTGCCACGTGTCGGCAACTGGGCACTCCTGGGGCAGAACTAAGCCGACGGCCAGGCCGTTGGCATAGACGGCCACGTGTCAGCCACTGGGAGCTCACGCCAGGCCTATGCCGACGGCTAGGCCGTCAGCATAGTTTCTGTCCAGTTTTTTTTTCTTTTTTCTGTTTCTTTTCAGCTCAATTCATTTGAATATACACAACATATATAAGAAGCAGCATATATAAGAAGCAACATCACGTAATAGTAAGGAGCAGCATCACACATCATAAGAAACATCGCAAAGCATAAACATATAAGTATCATCACCACCAAGCATATAAGAATCTCATAAACAACAATAAGATAAGAAACATCACAAGCATATAAGTATCACAACATCGAGAACCGCCACAATGTGACCCAAAGGCTTAAGCGCCAGGACGTCAAGCACCGCGGAGGTCGTCACCGCCAAGAGCGTCGAAGCCCAGGTCGTCAGTGCTTCCGCCAGCGCTACCGCCTCCGTGGATCGGAGTGGTCGGGCTCCGTGTCTCCGGAGTGCTGCGAAGACCACCGCCAACGGTAGATCCACCTGTTCCCTGGATGTTGAAAAGACATATTAATGGGATATATGACTATGTTGAAAGGCATGACATGCTTTGGGTGAATAGATTGGGGATGAACTAAGCGGCGAGGGGCCAGCGTTCTGTGCCACAAACTCCTGAAAGGTCAGCAGCACTGGTTGTGCTGGAGGGCATTGTGCTGGCTGCAACTGAGGACACCTACCGGCCGCCATTTCCTGAAAAGCCTGCTCCAGCTGGCGATCCCTCTGCACTTGGTGTTCATGAAGCCTCTGATGCCACACCATGGTCTCCTGGCGTGTGTACTCTAGGTAGGCCTACGGTATGACATGATGGAACTCATAAAACTACTAGATGCGGAAAATAAAGTGAGCAATGAAGATAAGAGGGAAAATACTTACAGATTGTTGCTCCTGAAAGAGGGACTGTGAACTGGACACTGGCTGGCTCGTGCGCTGGCTCAGGCTCGGGTCGATCCGACGGAGCTGTGTGTAGGAGATAGTCGGAGTGACCACAGCATCGAGAACCGCCTCCCGACCGTGCTCCTTGGGCCCCATGCTCACCACCGCCCTGTCGTCCAGATCCGCCGCAATGGGGTCAGGTGTGTCAGGATGTAACTTCAGATACGCTGCGGAGTAGGCCTCCTTCCTCCACGCGGTCTTCTTGCCGTAGTACTTGGGCTCGCCAGGCTTGGGGTCCTTCCGCGTATGGGCGATCTCCCACGCCTGCATGTGTGAGAGCGGCCGCTTCAGTTTCTCCTCCTGCACCACCAAACAGATGTTAGTCATACATAAGAAACTGATGGTAAATAGAAGAAGAAGAATGTTTAATGGGGTTAGTCATACATTTAATTCGGTTTCCCTGAGCATGTACTCCCTCCTTCCCTCGGTTAGCCTTATTTTTGATTCTCATAGCCGCCCAGGCTCCAGCCTCATCACACCAAAGATCCACCAATGCTGCCCAGGACTCGTCTTTTCCATAACACCAATTTGGACACACCTACATAATAAAAGCATAATGGCATGCCAACATGAAACGGTGAAATGTACCACATGGTAATGAAAGCATAATGAAAGCATAATATATGAAAGCATAATGAAAAATCTTTTATACTTACCGCCAAGTACTCGGGCCTCTCCAAGGTAATGCCCATCCTCCGGCTTCTTCCTTGGTCATCTTCACACCAAGAACGTCGTGGTAGTATGTCGAGATGGCCACATAGCGCACCTCGTACTGCATCTGGCGGGCCTTCTTCTTGCATTGGCGCAGCACGATCTGGTCCGCTCTAGCCCTGTGCTCCGGAAGAACTCGATAGAATTTCTACAATCATGCATGAAACAAGAATGGAAGAAGCCATGAGCTAAATCATTGATGAAACTAGAATGGACTTGTGCTTCTAAAGAGAACTCACCCAGAAAGTAGTGATCACGGCCTTGGCATGGGTGTCATGGTCCGCGTGGAGGGCCGCTTCCCAGTGGTCCCAGCTCGTGGCCAAAACCCGACGGTCCGGCTGCCTGACTGGATCCGGACAGCACAACCCCGGCCAGTATAACTTCAGCAAGACAGTGATGAGGCCGTTGGGAATACGGACCCCTTTAGAATATATCCAGTTGCTGCAAAAGAATGAACTATTAGCATGTGACAAGCAAAATAAATAACAACCGGAATATGCATGTGACAAGCAAAATAATGAACCACTTACTCTTTTCCCATGGGCTCAATGAGCCACTTCTGCTCCTCAGTAGCAGGAACCTGCTTTGGTAGCTTTGCGTTGCCACGCAGCCATCCCTTGTTGTCAACCCCCTTCCCGTCACCACCATCATCCCTGCCACCACCCCCTCCTCGCCTGCCTCCCCCTCCCCAACCTCCTCCTCCTCCTCC
>NC_057801.1:54150462-54151282 GCF_018294505.1 Triticum aestivum | reverse complement strand
CGGCCGGGGCGTGGACGAGGTCGGGCCGGGGCGGGGTGTCGGCCGGGGCGGGGTGGGGATGAGCTCGGGGCGGGGTGGTGGCCGGGGCGGGGCGGCGGTGTTGGGCGGTGTAGGTACGGCGGCGGCTATCGGGGAGAGAGAGAGGTTGGGGTCGGGGTGAGACAGAGAAGGAACGGGTGGAGGAGGACGAGTGGCGAGTGGATAAGGTCACACCTATGCCGACGACCCAGCCGTCGGCAAAGGCCGGGTCCACAAGTCAGTGGAGCGGGAGGAGTGGATAAGGTGGCCCTATGCTGACAGCAAGGCCGTCGGCATAGAGAGGAGGCCTATGCCGACGGCTAGGCCGTAGGCATAGATGGCAACCACATTTTTTTGAATAAATAGTCCAACCTCGTCCAGGGACAAGAAATTATTACATTTTTAATATATTCAGTTATTACATTTTTTAGATTTTTAGTTTACCGTGTGTATGGGACCCGGTTGCGACGCTAGTGACACGGCGGCAGCGACGCCCATGAGGGGGCACATGGAGCCGCGTGCCCTGGGGGGGTAGCAATGCCACCGGAGCATCGCACCGGGACCTCATACATGTCGTACGGTGTGGTGTCATGTCCGAAGAGGCAGCACGCGTCTCCGGGGTTCGGCCCCCTCACGGACGGCGCCGCCGCCGGCACCTGGAGGGGGGAAACGGACGCGTCGGGTCTACACGGAGGGGATCTTGCTGTGGGTCTGGCCCGGATGTTGCTCCAAAGTGTTCCTATGGGCTAACGTGTTAGGTCACCCCATAGGAACACTCTGGAGCTACATCCGGGCCAGACCC
>NC_057801.1:54137884-54145637 GCF_018294505.1 Triticum aestivum | reverse complement strand
GTGCCGTTCGTGAGGGGGGGCACACCCCGGACACGCGTGCCGCCTCTTCGGACATGCCAGCACACCACCCCGCATGTATGAGGGCTCGGTGAGACGCTCCGGTGGCATTGCTACCCCCCAGTGCCCCCGTCCCGCCTAACCCTGTAGCGTTTGACCACGCGATCTAGCCCTTTGACTTTGCACGGACGGGCTTTGACCAGTGGACCTCCCCACCCGGTTGTGTTAGGTCAGCCCATAGGAACACTCTGGAGCAACATCCGGGCCAGACCCACAGCAAAATCCCCTTCGTGTAGACCCGACCCGTCCATTTCCCCCCTCCAGGTGCCGGCGGCGGCGCCGTCCGTGAGGGAGGGCACACCCCGGAGCCCCCAGACGGGCGTCTACGCATGCATGAACACTTTCACATATGCATCGGGACCCGTGTGATGTTTCGGTGACATAGCTACACCCCGAATCCCCCCACCAACCAGAATTCCTTCCGTGTCGACCGTTTCCCCCTTCCGTGACACGGCGATAGCGACGTTCGTAACGGGGGGCAATCGATATACCATCGGGTATGTTTTTTTAGATAAGGCATAATTATCTTATACAAAAACAAAAACTAAAATAAAGTAAAAATAACAAAACAGAGTAAAAATAAAAAATTTAATTAAAATAAACGTATGCCGACGGCAAGGCCGTCGGCATATCTGTGCACACACGGAGGTTGTCCCACGGATCGATGACGTGGCGTGGCACACGGATCGCTGACGTGGCAGAGGGGCCTTTGCCGACGGCTTTGCTGTAGGCATACCTCTGCCACAGATATGCCGACGGCCGCCGTTACCTCCCGTCGGCGTAGGATCAACGCCGTCAAATGGTCAGCGCTGACCGGGCAGGTGGGCCCTGGGTATGCCGACGACCTGTCCTATGCCGACGGGCCCCATAGGCGTACCTCGGGCGGTCCCGACAGCCTTGTCTATGCCGACGGCCCCGTCGGCATAGATGAATGTATGCCGACGGCTTTTCTACGCCTACGGCCTTTCCTTGGCCGTCGGCATAGGTCCATAGATGCCGACGGGTGCCGTCGGCATAGATTTGGCCATCGGCAACCCCAGTTTTTCTGGTAGTGGTTCCTGAAGACTCGAATGTTGGGTCTGGTTGCGCTCAGCAGCTGGCGATGGGACTGAAAGGGCAGGAGCTAGCCGCCATCGTCGCCCGGATGCATCTCTGACGAGGCCGGCGCAGTCGCCTGAAATAGTCAACCCAGAGGCACCAGACTAGACTAAAAATGTGATCCCATATCCTACAGATGTTGGTCTGTATATTCAGCTTTGACTGCATGTTCTTCTGCACATCCATGTTCTGTCTGAAAAATGCTTTACTTTGCAAAAATCGTTAGGATGGAAGAACCTATCAAGAAGTAAGCCGTGGCACTGCAGTCCATGCTTGATGCCTAGTTTAACAGTCAGAAGCACTTTCAACATACTGTTAATGTTGTTGAAGTAGAAGTGTAGAACTAATAGACAGCAAAATTACTCTTGTATTTGAACTCGTAGAGTGAATAATGAACGTCTGCAACAGGTCACAGCTGGGCAGTGCGCCACCAGACAGGACACCGTGTCCCTCTCGAATGAGCGCTCTGGAGCAATCGACTTGCAACGCAGAGGAACCTACAAAAGATTTAGTACGCCTTACTCTTGACCCGAGTTTCAATTCATTGGGTGAGGCACACGACTTCTACAATCTATATTCTTGGGATGTCTTTGGTATCAGATATGGTAAAAGAAGACTAAATGCCGAGAGGACGAAATGCATGCAGGAGATCGTATGTGGTTGCTCGGTGAGTAACGAGCTTTTTCTCAAATATAATACATTTTAGAGTAAATGTGTTTTGCTGTGTCGTCAATGTGTTCTCCAAGCGCGGTAATGTCTGATGTTATGTTTTGTTGGCCGACATGCAGGGCAAACCAGAGGTAGAGAATAGTAGGTCATGCAGATGCGAGTGTCCAGTGTTGATTAGGCTGTTTCGCGCGGCGGACAACAACTGATACATCACAGAGCACCGTGAGAGCCGCAACCATTCAATGTCCTTAACAATGGGTGAGTAGGTGCACTGGCCGTCGCACAAGCACATCGACGCATACACAAGATTTGATAAAGCAACCTAGGGAAAACAATGTGAAACTTTGGAAGGTGTACAACATAATTGGGAGCTTCGTTGGTTCGGTCGAGAAGGTGCCCGTCATGAAGAGGACCCTAAGAAACATTTGCGGGAAGGTAAGCCGCGAATCACATGTTGAAGACATACATGCCTCCTTCAAGCCCAATGCATATTTTTCTCAGGCAGTGCATGAGGTTAATTACAGTTTGACCATGAGCGTGAGGAAAGCTACGAGGAGAAGAGGAGGATAATTGTAAGCATTTTTTGTGTGTACATTTTGATTATTTGACAGAAATGTATGTACATTTCATGCATGTCAGGCATTTGTTTACATGAATCACTTACATACAGAAAAACCAAACTATATTATGACAGGGTGGAGCTATCAGGAGGACCAATTTGGTGATATATAGAGCGACATGCAAGTAAACTTTACACCAGGGCTATGTTTGAGGAGTTTTGGTCGCCTCCTAATCGAAGGGACGTTGTACAATGTCAAGGAAGGAGAGAAGAAGAGGAAATATGTTAAAAAGCACGACAATGTAGCTAAAAGAGAAAAATGGAGCAGAGTCGAGTACGAGGTGACCATAAGTGAAGATCAGTCAGAGTTTACGTGCGAGTCTGGCCAGTTCGAGCATACTGGGATGTTATGCAACCATGTCTTAAGGGTAACTAAACCTGACAAAAAATTGATGCACATTAATTGAATTTCTGCACTTAAACATATTGTAATGCACAGGTCATGGATATACTTCATCTGGAGAAGATCCCTGCAATGCATATACTCAAGTACTCAAGCGGTGGACCAAGGACGTGAGGGACATACTTCCCCAACACCTGGTTCAGTATCAGAAGGACAATTCAGTTAACTTGTCATTCACATGCAGGAACTCGATGCTCTATCTGAAAGCCATGGAAGTCGTGCGGATGGGCGATTCGAATGCAGAATCATTCGAGCACATGTTTGCGGATATGGAAGCTTTGTTGGTGAGTGGCACACCTTTAGCTGAGAAGAGGGATGCTTGGGGTTTGAGCATCGGATAGCAGGTTTGGCCACTGGTAGACTTCCTGGCAATGGAGTGGTTGCGTTTGTGGGGGGAGACGATGCTGACAAATGCAAAAGTGGTGGGAAATCTGTTAGTGTGAATGCCCTTGAAGGTCTAGCAACTCCAGATAAGCATAGTGGGGTCGGCAGACTGACTAATAGCAGGGAGAAGGCGCCTTATGAGGGTTAGAGTAGATGTAGCAGGTTCTTCAACATTTTTCGGCGCGAGGGGCACAAGCGAATTACCTGCCCCGAAAGAGGAGATGCCCCCAAGAAACCACGGAAGCCAGGGATATGCAAGAACTGCAGCATGGAAGGGCATCGCCGGAACACTTGCATGAGGCTGCTCGGTGCTGCTGAGAAATGAGTTCCGAAGTTTTAATTTGTAATCTGTATTGTAGTACCTTTCAGGATTTTCTAGTGTGTTTCAGTGAGCATTGCTCCATGCTTGTTCCTCAATTACCAGAGGCATCTTGCATATTGTACCAGTAGACTACCAAGTTTGATAATGTTCATCTGTACTAAATTTGGTTTACTGATTGCTGGAAATATTGCTTCCTACTGTTGTGGTATCTCTAGCATCTGCCTGGTTCATATTTGTGGTCGCCTACACTAGCTAGTGTTCACGTCTCATGTTTAGAGCATGGGCTTGTATGCTGAATGTGTTTTCTGCTGACACTTGGCGCGAGGGTAGATTCAAAATTTGAACTTCTAGACAGATATATGCAAGTACTGTAAGAACACATTGACGTATCACAGTAAGGAATGTGTGTATCAGAGTATACCATCCGGCAATGTTCGTCAGTTCTGGGGTCATGAGTTCCGTATGTAGAAGTTGCCTTACTAAGGGTAGAGTTGGGAGCTGCGTGGTAATACATTTTAGGATGTGTTCTCCAGGCGCGGTAATGTGTTTTGCATCCTAAAAGCCGTATCAGAGTATACCATCCGGCAATGTTCGTCAGTTCTGGGGTCATGAGTTCTGTATGTAGAAGTTGCCTTACTAAGGGTAGAGTTGGGAGCTGCGTGGTAAGGAATGTGTATCAGTTCTCTGTGATTATGACTGTAGAACTCCAGTATGAGTTTGAATGTGACAATTTCCCTGTATGTGTTCTTGATGTAGTTTGCATCCATGATTTATCTGCGTGTGCGTCCCTCCTAGCTGGAAACACTGCAATTTCTGAAAGTGTGGTCGTGTGTGCAGGCATCCGCATGATGGCGGCATGTCTTTGTGATCAGGAGGCGTAAGTTTGAACAGGTCGTGTCTCTGCTGATTTCCTTAAGGAGAGGTTGTGTGCTGTCACTAGGAAATATGTATGCATGCATGTCCATGCGTCAGGTTGTTTTAACTCGTAGTGTACACACGCGTGCGCCTGCTCGATTCGAAATTCAAAACTTGGGCGTCAGGTTCATCCTTCATGTGTTCTACTCTGCTAGCAGCAATGGCGCCTGTGTGGAGCGCCCGGACTGACTCAAGCGTCGCTGCGGTGATTGCAGCATCGGCGACGATGACTGGAGCGGAGTGCTCTGGCGATCGCGCGCGCACCCGCTCCCGACCAGAAAACGAAAGTGAGTGGAAAAGGTTGGCCCAGAACAGTTTTCGGTCCGTCGGGCTATCAACTGTACCACGACGTCCGTTCGTTTGGACCGAGAGTTAATGCACCAGCTGTACTTCTATATACGTTGCATATACGCGAGCGAGACACGACGGGAAATACCAGCGCCGCAGACATCCCGATGCGAACGGATGCGTGAGATTTCGGGTCCATCTGTGCTCGGGATCAGAAACGGATTTTCAATATACTACTCCTATCCTTCTCACAGAACTACTACCATAGAATTAATTGCTTGGCCAGAATTAATAACCAGCTTTAGTGTGCCATGTGAATGCATCTGCCTGAAATGCTTTAGATGAGATCCTCTTCTGCAGACGATCGATGAACAGCAACGGAAGAAAGTGATGAGAGAGACTGGAGAATTCAGAAGCTGGCCGATATACTTGTTCAGCAATACTACTACTACTTGACTTGGCAGGGCGTCACGACGGGGTTACCTCGGTGGCCGACTGGCCAAAACGTTATCACTCGGCATCAGGCGACGACCGACTTCTTCGAATCTAATACCGTCAGACACGGGCCAACCCCGATTAATCAACGGGCCCATATATAGCGTACTACCATAATGAATGATTCGTATACCTTGATTGATGATTCGAGATAGTTATCGTTTGGGTTTACAATTTTATTTTATTTCAAAAAAATAAATAAAACCCCGGCTTTTGTATCGATCGATGCTTACAACAATCTTTATTAATTATTCAACAAAAGTCCGACAAGAACGTACATCAAACCACCTGAAGCCACCACTCACACGTACAAACTCGATAACGTGGAGTGCTTTCACTCACCATATTTAAAACCAGTGTCGTCGCCGATCCATCCACATAACGTGTCGAAACCAACAACCGGTGCAGCAGACCTAAAGCACACACCAGATGCACACGTTTTATAAGTCACCATCATCATCGCACCGCTGACCCATCTTCATGAGAAAGATTCGCATCATCCTTCCCAGTTCGGCCATCCATTGACGCCACCATGATGCCCAATGGCGCCACCGCCCTGCCCTCGTCCATCCAGACACGAAGACTCTGGAAGATCTGTCGTGCGTAGAACCTGCCGACCAGGCATGATGCAACGTAGTACCTGTCGGGGAGGCATGACTTGACATATCCACTGAAGCTCCGTGCAAGACGAAGCCGCCGCTCCATCTCCTGCCTTTATCTTCTAGCGCTGGTCCACAAACGATGCTCCCAAAAGAGAAACAGACACCGCGGTACCGCCATCATCCGGTCTGGAATACCAGATCCTAGGGTTTCCTCCGGAGCAGCACAAATGGGTCAAGTAGTTACACAACGATGCCTTCATCAAGGTAATGGCGCAGAGCGCCGCCATTGCCCACCATCGGTTCGGTTTTCAACGGCAACTATGTCTCCTCGACTCGCAGCCGGGACTAGATGACGGA
Organism: Triticum aestivum; assembly: GCF_018294505.1. Classification (NCBI taxonomy): domain Eukaryota; kingdom Viridiplantae; phylum Streptophyta; class Magnoliopsida; order Poales; family Poaceae; genus Triticum; species Triticum aestivum. The sequence goes on along the minus strand of NC_057801.1, from coordinate 54,139,428 downwards.
TCTTGAGATCCGACTACCCAGCCTCAGGCCAACCACCTTCGACGGAGGAGATGGACACCACCGCCATAATCCTCGTGATGCGTGGCAGATCCGGAGTACCTCCAGGAGTCGTCGCCGAGGCCAACGAGAGGCAGCAAAAGAGGACATAACAACAACAGCCCTAGATTGAGCCCGCCTACCACACCGCCGCCTCCTGCCAATCTCGCTGTCTGCAGCAGAGCCCCTCCGTGTGTCCCGGCCGCCACTGCCTGCCGTCCACGTCGCAGGGGGTGAAGATCTGGCCACCGCCGCCGCCGACTCAGATCCCTGGACGCTAGAGGAGTTTCGCCACCGCCGCGCCACAGGGCTGATGCCCGGCAACGATGCCGGCTGCGGCGGAGGGAGGGGGTGCAGAGGACCAACGGGAGGATGAGTGATGGCCATTTGGTGCGGCCCGGCGACGGTCGCACGGGGTCGGGTCGAGGGGGAGGGGAAGGGGGTTTCTCCTTGACAGCTTATTCTTTGGATTCAGAATAAGGAGCGCTCGTTTGGATTTTGCTGGAAATCATCCGTTCGCTTCAGGAACCATCACACATGACTTGTTTTTCTGTTCCTTCCTGATCATCAAACTACTCTCTTCACAGCGAGCAATCTGGCTGTCAATGGAACAGAAAATAATATATTTCATAATTGGTTGTGAGTGTATTGCCTTAACTACGGGATATTGTTTTACAGCAATCTTATGATTTGGATTGCATTTGAGTTCGCTAACTTGGAACTTGGATGGGGTGCTTGTCAGACGGAACACTTGTTTCAAAGGGTTCCGACATATACAGGGTCGGCAAGTGGCAAGTGCTACTTGCTCATCTTCAATTCCTCTCCCAACTCTTAACATATTTGGATATGATCAACGCCATATCTCTCTGCAAGGAAAGAACATAGATTATGTTGGACGGTATGTTTTTCTTAGGGGTAAAGCCTAACTTTATTCATAAAAACCACAATATGTGGTATAGAATTCTGGTTGGCCAAATAAAATGTTCTTATATTATACTATTATGGGACGGAGGGAGTAGCAAATATAGCTAAACTATACGCTTCATAATTACTAGCGCGACCCTCGTTAGCAATCGCTCCATATCTGCCTTGGGTCGTCTGCTTAATGTCCCCTATCACCTGTTTAGAATCAGAGGCCACAATGTATTGTTGCAAGTGGAGGTCTTCCGCTAAGAAATTTCCAGCCGTTCGGCACCCCCGACAGAAATAGCGTCTTCTGGGAGCTAGCCGACACTATTTTGGTTGTGGGGGCGGTCGGGTTTCAACCACGGCCCCACATCGGCCCCCAGACAGCGTTTTTTGAATTGAAATTCGGCTAAAATTAGACGAAAAAGACACGAATTCGGTTAATATTCGGCGGTTTTCATTCGTATTTGTGCATAATTAATAAGAAGACATAATAAAAAAATTGAAAAAACACTAAGCTAAACTACGCCGCCCGAGCCTTCTACATGCCGAGGAGCTTGTAGAAGGCGGTGTAGTCGCCGTCGCCGTTTTTGCTGCATCCC
>NC_057801.1:54118921-54137605 GCF_018294505.1 Triticum aestivum | reverse complement strand
CCTCCTTGTCGATGTCGTCGAGGATGACGACGCCGCCCTCGTTGCGGCCGCGGCGGCACGTGGCGATCTCCTCCAGAGCGTTGCGCTAACGCTCCATTTCCTCCCAGACGTAGTCCTGGCGCGACCACGCCGGGTCGGCGGCCATGGCTGAGGGAGTCCTGGATTAGGGGGTATCCGGACAGCCGGACTGTGTACAACGTCCGGACTATTGAAGCGTGAAGATACAAGACTCAAGACTTCGGCCCGTGCCCGGATGAGACTCTCCTTTGCGTGAAAGGGAAGCTTGGCAATCCGGATATTGTGTTTTCTTCCTTGTAACCGACTCCATGTAAACCCTAGCCCTCTCCGGTGTCTATATAAACCGAAGAGGTTGGTCCTTAGAAGGCCGATCATAATTATAATCATACCATCATAGGCTAGCTCTTAGGGTTTAGCCTCTACGATCTCGTGGTAGATCTACTCTTGTACTACCCATATCATCAATATTAATCAAGCAGGAAGTAGGGTTTTACCTCCATCGAGAGGGCCCGAACCTGAGTAAAGATTGATACGTCCATTTTGCATCATGCTTTTATATCGATATTTATCGCATTATGGGCTGTTATTTCACGTTATGTCACAATACTTATGGCTATTCTCTCTTATTTTATAAGGTTTACCATGAAGAGGGAGAATGCCGGCAGCTGGAATTCTGGCTGGAAAAGGAGCAAATATTGGAGACCTATTCTGTGCAACTCCAAAAGTCCTGAAACTCCACGGAATGTCTTAAAATAAATAAAGAAAAATCATCGCCAAAGATGAAGGCCAGGGGGGCCACACCCTGCTCACGAGGGTGGGGGGCGCGCCCCCTCCCCCTGGGCGCGCCCCCTACCTCGTGGGCCCCCTGGTGGCTCTTCGATGCCCATCTTCTCCTATATGAGCTCTTTCGATGAGAAAAATAACAAGCAACCTTTCGGGACGAGACTCCGCCGCCACGAGGCGGAACCTTGGCGGAACCAATCTAGGGCTCCGGCAGAGCTGTTCTGCCGGGGACACTTCCCTCCGGGAGGGGGAAATCATCGTCATCATCATCACCAACGCTCTTCTCATCGGGAGAGGGCAATCTCCATCAACATCTTCACCAGCACCATCTCATCTCCAAACCCTAGTTCATCTCTTGTATCCAATTTTTGTCTCCAAGTCCGGGATTGGTGCTAGTAGGTTGCTAGTAGTGTTGATTACTCCTTGTAGTTGATACTAGTTGGTTTACTTGGTGGAAGATCATACGTTCAGATTCTTTATGCATATTATTACCCCTCTGATTATGAACATGAATATGCTTTGTGAGTAGTTACGTTTATTCCTGAGGACAAGGGAGAAGTCTTGCTGTTAGTAGTCATGTGAATTTGGTATTCGTTCGATATTTTGATGAGATGTATGTTGTCTAGCCTCTAGTGGTGTTATGTGAACGTCGACTACATAACACTTCACCATTATTTGGGACTAGAGGAAGGCATTGGGAAGTAATAAGTAGATGATGGGTTGCTAGAGTGACAGAAGCTTAAACCCTAGTTTATGCGTTGCTTCGTAAGGGGCTGATTTGGATCCATATGTTTCATGCTATGGTTAGGTTTACCTTAATACTTTTGTTGTAGTTGCGGATGCTTGCAATAGAGGTTAATCATAAGTGGGATGCTTGTTCAAGTAAGAACAGCACTCAAGCACCGGTCCACCCACATATCAAATTATCAAAGTACCGAACGCGAATCATATGAGCGTGATGAAAACTAGCTTGATGATATTCCCATGTGTCCTCGGGAGCGCTTTTCCTATTATAAGAGTTTGTTCCAGCTTGTCCTTTGCTACAAAAAGGATTGGGCCACCTTGCTGCACCTTATTTACTTTTGTTACTTGCTATTCGTTACAATTTACCTTTTCACAAAACTATCTGTTACCACTTATTTCAGTACTTGCAGAGAATACCTTGCTGAAAACCGCTTATCATTTCCTTCTGCTCCTCGTTGGGTTCGACACTCTTACTTATCGAAAGGACTACGATAGGTCCCCTGTACTTGTGGGTCATCAAGACTCTTTTCTGGGGCCGTTGCCGGGGAGTGTAGCGCCTTTGGTAAGTGGAATTTGGTAAGGAAAAATTTATATAGTGTGCTGAAATTTTATGTCACTTGTTACTATGGAAAGTGAATCTCTGAGGGGCTTGTTCGGGGTATCTTCACCCCGTCCAGTAGAGCAAAGAGTTGCTCCTCAACCTGCTGAACCTATTGAAAATGAAACTCCTTTTGAATTTCCTTCGGGTATTATGGAAAAACTGCTGGCTAATACTTTTACAGGAGATGGAACAAAGCATCCTGACGAGCATCTATGCTATGTGGATGATATTTGTGGATTATTTAAGCTTGCAGGTATACCCGATGATGTTGTTAAGAAGAAGGGTTTTCCTTTATCTTTGGAGGGAGACACATTGACATGGTATAGGCTATGTGATGATACGAGATCATGGAACTATAAAAGAGTGAAATTGGAATTTCATCAAAAGTATTACCCTATGCATCTTGTTCATTGTGATCGCAATTATATATATAATTTTTGGCCTCGCGAAGGAGAAAACATCGCTTAAGCTTGGGGGAGGATTAAATCAATTTTATATTCATGCCCAAATCATGAGCTCTCAAGAGAAATTATTATGCAAACTTTTTATGCTCGGCTTTCTCATAATAATCAAACCATGCTCGATACTTCTTGTGCTGGCTCTTTTATGATGAAGACTATTGAATTCAGATGGAATTTATTGGATAGAATTAAATGCAACTCTGAAGATTGGGACCTCGACGAAGGTAAGGAGTCAGGTATGACACCTAAGTTTGATTGTGTTAAATCTTTTATGGATACCGATATTTTCTATAAGTTTAGCACTAAATATGGACTTGACTCTGAGATAGTAGCTTCTTTCTGTGAATCTTTTGCTACTTATGTTGATCTCCCCAAGGAGAAGTGGTTTAAATATCATCCTCCCATAGAAGTAAAAGTAGCTGCACCTATTAAAGTTGAAGAAAAGACCATCACTTATAATGATCCTATTGTTCCCACCTCTTATGTTGAGAAACCACCTTTCCCTGCTAGAGTAAAGGATCATGCTAAAGCTTCAACTGTTGTTCGTAAAAGCAATACTAGAACTTACACACCTCCTAAGCAAGTCAAAGTAGAACCTAATATTGCTATTGTTAAAGATCTCTTGTCCGATAATATTGATGGGCATGTCATTGAATTCTCTGGTGAAACTGCTAGAATTGCTTAACCCTGTGATAGAGATAAACATAGACCCGTGGTGGGCGTGCCTGTTATTTCTGTTAAAATAGGAGATCATTGTTATCATGCCTTATGTGATATGAGTTCTAGTGCTAGTGTTATACCCATTGACTTATATAAAGAAATTATGCATGATATCGCACCTGCTGAGTTAGAAGATATTGATGTTACAATTAAACTTGCCAATAGAGATACTATATCTGCAATGGAAATTGTTAGAGATGTTGAAGTCTTGTGTGGGAAAACCAAATATCCTGCTGATTTTCTTGTTCTTGGTTCTCCACAAGATAGCTTTTGTCCCATTATATTTGGTAGACCCTTCTTGAATACTGTTAATGCTAAGATAGACTGCGAGAAGAATGTTGTTGCTAATGGCTTGGATGATATGGTTCATGAGTTTAATTTCTCTAAATTTAGTAAAAAATATCATGAGGAAGAATTGCCTAGTAAGGATGAAATTATTGGTCTTGCTTCTATTGTTGTACCTCCTAGTGATCCTTTAGAACATTATTTGCTAGACCATGAAAATGAGATGTTCATGGATGAAAGAAGGGAAATAGATGAAGTATTCTTTAAACAAGAACCTATTCTGAAACACAATTTGCCTGTTGAAATCCTAGGGGATCCTCCTCCACCCAAGGGTGATCCCGTGTTTGAGGTTAAACCGTTGCCTGATAATCTTAAGTATGCTTATCTTGATGAAAAGAAAATATATCCTGTTTTTATTAGTGCTAACCTTTTAGAGCAGGAAGAAGAAAGATTATTGAAAACTCTGAAAAAGCACTGTGCCGCTATTGGATATACTCTTGATGATCTTAAGGGCATTAGTCCCACTCTATGTAAGCATAAAATAAATTTGGAAGCGGACGCCAAACCAGTTCGTGATCCTCAACGATGTTTGAATCCTAAAATGAAAGAAGTGGTAAGAAAAGAAATACTCAAGCTTCCGGAGGCACGTATAATTTATCCCGTTGCTGATAGTCAGTGGGTAAGTCCTGTCCATTGTGTCCCTAAGAAGGGAGGTATTACTGTTGTCCCTAATGATAAAGATGAACTATCCCGCAAAGAATTATCACAGGTTATAGGATGGTAATTGATTTCCGCAAATTAAATAAAGCTGCTAAGAAAGATCATTACCCCTTACCTTTTATTGATCAAATTCTAGAAAGATTATGCAAACATACACATTATTGCTTTCTAGATGGTTATTCTGGTTTCTCTCAAATACCTGTGTCGGCTAAAGATCAATCAAAGACTACTTTTACATGCCCTTTTGGTACTTTTGCTTATAGACGTATGCCTTTTGGTTTATGTAATGCACCTGCTACCTTTCAAAGATGCATGATGGTTATATTCTTTGATTTTTGTGAAAAGATTTGTGAGGTTTTCATGGATGACTTTTCCGTCTATGGATCCTCTTTTGATGATTGCTTGAGCAATCTTGATCGAGTTTTGCAGAGATGTGAAGAAACTAATCTTCTCTTGAATTGGGAAAAGTGCCACTTTATGGTTAATGAAGGTATTGTCTTGGGGCACAAAGTTTCTGAAAGAGGTATTGAAGTCGATAAAGCCAAGGTTGATGCTATTGAAAAGATGCCATGTCCCAAGGACATCAAAGGTATAAGAAGTTTCCTTGGTCACGCAGGATTTTATAGGAGGTTCATTAAGGACTTCTCAAAAATTTCTCGGCCTCTGACTAATTTATTACAAAAGATGTACCATTTGTCTTTGATGATGATTGTGTAGAAGCATTTGAAATACTTAAGAAAGCATTAGTCTCTGCACCTATTGTTCAGCCACCTGATTGGAATTTACCCTTTGAAATTATGTGTGATGCTAGTGATTATGCTGTAGGTGTTGTTCTAGGGCAAAGAGTTGATAAGAAGTTAAATGTTATCCATTATGCTAGTAAGACTCTAGACAATGCTCAAAAAAATTATGCTACTACCGAAAAGGAACTTTTAGCAGTTGTGTTTGCTTGTGATAAATTCAGACCCTATAATGTTGATTCTAAAGTAACCATTCACACCGATCATGCTGCTATTAAATATCTTATGGAAAAGAAAGATGCTAAACCTAGACTTATTAGATGGGTTCTCTTTCTACAAGAATTTGATTTGCATATTGTTGATAGAAAAGGAGCTGAGAACCCCGTTGCAGATAACTTATCTAGGTTAGAGAATATTCTTGATGACCCACTACCTATTGATGATAGATTTCCTGATGAATAATTAAATGTCATAAGCACTTCTCGTAGCACTCCATGGTATGCTGATTATGCTAATTATATTGTTGCTAAATTTATGCCACCTAGCTTCACATACCAACAAAATGAATAGTTCTTTTATGATTTAAGGCATTACTTTTGGGATGACCCACATCTTTGTAAAGAAGGGGTAGATGGTGTTATTAGACGTTGTGTACCTGAGCATAAACAGGAACAGATCCTACGCAAGTGTCACTCCGAAGCTTATGGAGGACAGCACGCTGGAGATAGAACTGCACATAAGGTATTGCAATCTGGTTTTTATTGGCCTACTGTCTTCGAGGATGCCCATAAGTTTGTTTTATCTTGTGATGAATGTCAAAGAATTGGTAATATTAGTAGACGTCAAGAAATGCCTATGAATTATTCACTTGTTATTGAACCATTTGATGTTTGGGGCTTTGATTATATGGGACCTTTTCCTGCCTCTAATGGATATACACATATTTTAGTTGCTATTGATTACGTTACTAAGTGGGTAGAAGCTATTCCAACCAGTAGTGTTGATCATAACACTTCTATTAAAATGCTTAAGGAAGTTATTTTTCCGAGGTTTGGAGTCCCTAGATATTTAATGACTGATGGTGGTTCACACTTTATTCATGGTGTTTTCCGTAAAATGCTTGATAAATATGACGTTAATCACAGAATTGCATCTCCTTATCACCCACAGTCTAGTGCTCAAGTAGAATTGAGTAATAGAGAGCTCAAATTAATTTTGCAAAAGACTGTTAATAGGTCTAGAAAGAATTGGTCCAAGAAACTTGATGATGCATTATGGGCCTGTAGAACTGCATATAAGAATCCTCTGGGTATGTCTCCGTATAAAATGGTTTATGGAAAAGCATGTCACTTACCTCTTGAACTAGAACATAAGGCATATTGGGATATTAAAGAGCTCAACTATGTTTTCAAACTTGCCGGTGAGAAGAAGTTATTTGATATTAGCTCACTTGATGAATGGAGAACCCAAGCCTATGAAAATGCCAAGTTGTTTAAAGAAAAAGTTAAAAGATGGCATGACAAAAGGATACAAAAGCGTGAGTTTAATGTAGGTGATTATGTATTGCTATACAACTCTCATTTAAGATTTTTTGCAGGAAAACTTCTCTCTAAATGGGAAGGTCCCTACGTTATCGAGGAGGTCTATCGTTCCGGTGCCATAAAAATCAACAACTTCGCAGGCACAAATCCGAAGGTGGTGAACGGTCAAAGGATCAAACACTATATTTCAGGTAATCCCATAAATGTTGAAACCAATCATTGAAACCGTAACCCCGGAGGAATACATAAGAGACACTTTCCAGAATGTTCCAGACTCCGAAAAGGAACAGGTATGTGGTACGGTAAGTAAACCGACTCCAAAACAAATTCTAAGGCAATATTTCTCCGTTTTGGAATGTTTAGAAAAATAGAAAAATAAGTAGCAGTCCGGGGAGGACACGAGGCTCCATGAGGGTGGAGGGCGCGTCCTACCCCCCTGGGCGCGCCCCCTACCTCGTGAGCACCTCGTGTGCCCTCCGGACTCTGTGTTCTTGCACGATACGTATTTTGGTCGGTAAAAATTCATTATATATCCTCCCGAAGGTTTTGACTCCCGTATCACGCAAATATCCTCTGTTTTCGTTTTGAGTTGTTTCCGTTGCAGATCTGAGGATTCCGGAGACTCGATCATCCTTCTATGAGGGTGAGCCTATGCCATGGAAGGTGAACGACAAGCTTGTATCATCAACAACACCTCCACCGCCAACAACAAAGAAGGAGACATAATCATATGGGTATGGGCACTCCCCTTGGCAACTGCCAAGCTTGGGGGAGGTGCCCCGGTATCGTATCACCATCACAACTTCTACATTTACCGTTTTTCTTAGTTCGATCCTATTAGTAGTATCTTGATTTAGTAGAATAAAGTCATGGCATGATCTAGTTTTGAGTTTTGCTTTATGATCTTTCTTTGTAATCGAGTCCATGAGCTATATAATAAAGATTAGTGTTGAGTCTAGGGTTTGATTACTTGGCCATGATCTTGGGTGAATAAAGAAAAGAATAAAAAGAAACAAAGAGTTCATATTGGTCTTATTGAAAGTAATGACTTCACATAGAAAGGGTATGATGATTAAAAGTTGTTGGGAGTTGGCCAATATAGCTTTGGTCATCGTTGCAATTAATAGGAAGTAATAAGGAGAGAGAGGTTTCACATATAGATATATTATCATTGACATCTTTTATGATTGTGAGCACTCATTAAAATATGACACGATAAAGAGTTGATGTTGGACAAGGAAGACAACATAATGAGTTATGTTTTCATGGTTCCTCTAACATGTCGAGCTTGCCTTTCCCCCTCATGCTAGCCAAATTCTCAGCACCAAGTAGAGATACTACTTGTGCTTCCAAATACCCTTAAACCAGTTTAGCCATGAGAGTCCACCATATCTACCTATAGATTGAGTAAGATCCTTCAAGTAAGTTGTCATCGGTGCAAGCAATAAAAATTGCTCTTTAAATATGCATGACTTATTAGTGCAGAGAAATAAGCTTTGTACGAACTTGTTGTGGATGCAATAAAAGCGACGGACTGCATAATAAAGGTTCACATACAAGGGGCAATATAAAGTGACGTTCTTTTGCATTAAGATTTTGTGCATCCAACCATAAAAGCGCATGGCAACCTCTGCTTCCCTCTGCGAAGGGCCTATCTTTTATTATTATCTTCTACCTTATGCAAGAGTCACGGTGATCTTCACCTTTTCTTTTTTTCATTTTATCCTTTAGCAAGCCCAGCATGTTGGAAAGAACATGATATATATACCTAATTGGATGTAGGGGAGCATGAGTTATTATTGTTGACATTACCCTTGAGGTAAAAGGTTGTGGGGCAAAACTACAAGCCCCTATCTTTCTCTGTGTCCGGATAAAACTCCGTAACCACAAGTATTGCGTGAGTGTTAGCAATTATGAAGGACTAAGTGATAGTTGAGTATGTGGACTTGCTTTTAAGCTCTGACATAGACTCTTTCCGATGTTATGATAAATTAGAATTGCTTCAATGACTGAGGTTATAATTTGTTAGTGCCCAATAAGGTTTCTGATTCATACTTTGGCTTTGTGAAAAGATCATCACTTGAACATGAGTAATCATATGACAAAATCAATATATGTTGCTGCTATGAGAATAATCATGATGCCTTCATGACCGTATTTTATTTTTATCGACGCCTCTACCTCTAAACATGAGGACATATTTATTGTTATCGGCTTTTCGCTTGAGAACAAGCGAGGTCTAAGCTTGGGGGAGTTGATACGTCCATTTTGCATCATGCTTTTATATCGATATTTATCGCATTATGGGCTGTTATTTCACGTTATATCACAATACTTATGGCTATTCTCTCTTATTTTATAAGGTTTACCATGAAGAGGGGGAATGCCGGCAGCTGGAATTCTGGCTGGAAAAGGAGCAAATATTGGAGACCTATTCTGTGCAACTCCAAAAGTCCTGAAACTCCACGGAATGTCTTAAAATAAATAAAGAAAAATCGTCGCCAAAGATGAAGGCCAGGGGGCCCACACCCTGCTCACGAGGGTGGGGGCGGGCCCCCTCCCCCTGGGCGCGCCCCCTACCTCGTGGGCCCCCTGGTGGCTCTCCGATGCCCATCTTATCCTATATGAGCTCTTTCGATGAGAAAAATAACAAGCAACCTTTCGGGACGAGACTCCGCCGCCATGAGGCGGAACCTTGGCGGAACCAATCTAGGGATCCGGCAGAGCTGTTCTGCAGGGGACACTTCCCTCCGGGAGGGGGAAATCATCGTCATCATCATCACCAATGCTCTTCTCATCGGGAGAGGGCAATCTCCATCAACATCTTCACCAACACCATCTCATCTCCAAACCCTAGTTCATCTCTTGTATCCGATTCTTGTCTCCAAGTCCGGGATTGGTGCTAGTAGGTTGCTAGTAGTGTTGATTACTCCTTGTAGTTGATACTAGTTGGTTTACTTGGTGGAAGATCATATGTTCATATCCTTTATGCATATTATTACCCCTCTGATTATGAACATGAATATGCTTTGTGAGTAGTTACGTTTGTTCCTGAGGACAAGGGAGAAGTCTTGCTGTTAGTAGTCATGTGAATTTGGTATTCGTTCGATATTTTGATGAGATGTATGTTGTCTAGCCTCTAGTGGTGTTATGTGAACGTCGAATACATAACACTTCACCATTATTTGGGCCTAGAGGAAGGCATTGGGAAGTAATAAGTACATGATGGGTTGCTAGAGTGACAGAAGCTTAAACCCTAGTTTATGCATTGCTTCGTAAGGGGCTGATTTGGATCCATATGTTTCATGCTATGGTTAGGTTTACCTTAATACTTTTGTTGTAGTTGCGGATGCTTGCAATAGAGGTTAATCATAAGTGGGATGCTTGTTCAAGTAAGAAAAGCACCCAAGCACCGGTCCACCTACATATCAAATTATCAAAGTACCGAACGCGAATCATATGAGCGTGATGAAAACTAGCTTGATGATATTCCCATGTGTCCTCGGGAGCGCTTTTCCTATTATAAGAGTTTGTTCCGGCTTGTCCTTTGCTACAAAAAGGATTGGGCCACCTTGCTGCACCTTATTTACTTTTGTTGCTTGTTGTTCGTTACAATTTACCTTATCACAAAACTATCTGCTACCACTTATTTCAGTACTTGCAGAGAATACCTTGCTGAAAACCGCTTATCATTTCCTTCTGCTCCTTGTTGGGTTCGACACTCTTACTTATCAAAAGGACTACGATAGATCCCCTATACTTGTGGGTCATCAAACATCTGTGTCCCTTGCTTCCTGTTACCATCAGCCTTGATGCACAGATCGGGACCCCCTACCCGAGATCCGCCTGTTTTGACACCGACATTGGTGTTTTCATTGAGAGTTCCTCTATGTCGTCGCTACAGAGCTTGATGGCGCCTCCAGTCGTCAACAACATGGTCCAGGGCGAGACTTTTCTCCCCGGACAGATCTTCGTGTTTGGCGGCTTCGCACTGCGGGCCAATTCGCTTGGCCATCTGGAGCCGATCGACAGCTATGCCCCCGGCCACCAGGTTAGATTTTCGAGTCAGAGTAAGACTTCGTATTCCCATATATAGGGCATGGAAAACACATAAAACCATTCTGCTTGTTTGCCTCAGCCACTTCAAAAAAATTATGCATGCCCTTGATGTACACGGAGGTGTGTTTGCCATCGTACATCCATTGTTGCTTCATCTGCGTGCATTATATATAATTAAGTGTGTCAAAAACCATTACAGAACATCATGAATAGATAATTAAGTGACCAAATTAATAGAAGTTCATCATCACATTAAAACCAAAGTACATACATAGTTCTCATCTAACAACATATAGCTCTCGAGAGCATCTAATTAATTAAACCATACATAGAAACTATGTAAAACTTTTCAATGCGAAAACAAATTCGATCATAATCGCAACCAAGGTAACAATTGATCCAACGACATAATGATACCAAGCCTCGATATGAATGGCATATTTTCTAATCTTTTGAATCTTCAAGCGCATTGCATCCATTTTGATCTTGTGATCATCGATGACATCCGCAACATCCAACTCCAATATCATCTTCTCCTCCTCAATTTTTTTATTTTTTCCTTCAAGAAATTGTTTTCTTCTTCAACTAAATTTAACCTCTCGACAATAGGGTCGGTTGGAATTTCCGGTTCACATACCTCCTAGATAAATAAAATCTATGTCACGTTGGTCGGCATAATTATCATAAACAATAAATGAACCAAATAGTTATAAAGATAATATATACCACATCCGAATCATAGACAAGACGAGGGCCGACGGAGGCGGATACCAAAACCATCGCAATAAATAATAAGAAGCAATAATAAAAGTAAGAAAATTATACAAGTATCTATATAAACATACAAGTAAGAATTTTTTCCTTTCAGAAAGAAGATAAGAACAAGAGGCTCACCACGGTGGTGCCGGCGATGAGATCGGCACGGGCGATCGACGGCGGTGATGACGGGGACGGGACGTAACGGACCGCTAAACCTAGACAAATATTGAGGAAAATGGAGCTTGGAGGTCGAGCTTGGAGAGGAGAAAGCTTAAGTAGTGTGGCTCGGGCATTCCATCGAACAACTCTTGTGCATAGGAGGTGAGCTAGAGCACCACAAAGCTCTCCAACGGCCGGCCAAAAAAACAGAGCAGTGGAGTGCTCTGCTCGTGGGCGAGGGGTATATATAGGCAACTCATTTTTCCCGGTTCGTGGCATGAACCGAGACTAAAGGGCAGCCTTTGGTCCCAGTTCAAGCCACCAACCAGAACCAATGGTGGTGGGCCAGGAGCAAGGCCCATTGGTCCTGGTTCGTCCCACCAATCGGGACCAAAGGGGCTAGACAAACCGGGACCAATGCCCCCATGAGGCCCAGAAGGCCCCCTGGCCTCACGAACCGGGACCAATGGACCTATGGGTCCCGGTTCGTGACTGAACTGGGACTAATGAGCTTATCTGGCCTGAACGTAAGCCCTGTTTTCTACTAGTGATATCATCTACGCATAGACCTGGTTCGAATGTCACTGTTGGGAAACATAGCATGCAATTTCAAAAAAAATCGTATGCTCACGCAAGATCTATCTAGGAGATGCGTAGCAATGAGAGGGGTAGAGTGTGTCTACGTACCCTCGTAGACGGAAAGCGGAAGCGTTTGCTTAACGCGGTTGATGTAGTCGAACATCTTCTCGTTCTGACAGCTCGAGTACCGAACATACAGCACCTCCGAGTTCTGCACACGTTCAGGACGATGACGTCCCTCGAGATCTTGATCCAGCAGAGGGTCGAGGAAGTAGATGAGTTCCGCTAGCACGATGGCGTGGTGACGGAGATGGTGATATGATCTGCGCAGGGCTTTGCCTAAGAACCGCGAGAATATGACCGGAGCCGTAAACTGTGGAGGGGGGGGGCGCCCACTACAAAAAAATACACTTCCGTGATGATACGTGCTTGTCACAGTAGGTCGTGTTTTTTGTCATGCATGTACATCCATGACAAATTTATGACAGAATCAAGATAGTCATACCTGTGTTGTCGTAGAAGTGTTCCATGACATTACCAAAATTATCATCACGGAAGTGTCCACTTCCATGACGATAAATCGCGCGTCACAGAAGTGCTTTCGTCAAGGGTGACCGACACGTGGCATCCACCGTAACGGAACGCCGTTAAGCTATCGGGTCGGGTTTTGGATCCGGTAACCCGTTAACGGCCCCGACCAATGGGGATTTTCCACGTGTAAAATCATCATTGGCTGGAGGAAACACGTGTCGGCTCACCGTCGAGACAGATGTCATCCACTCATTGGACAGAAGACGCCTATGGTACGTCGACACGTGGCACGGCCCAACAGAGGCCCATTCCTGTGAAAAGGCCGGCCCAGTAAAAATTAGCAGGCCAGCCCATATAAGGCCTACTTGTGTCAGGTAGATTTAAGCCCACGGCCCATACGAGATGAGCCAATTCGGCCCGTCAACGGCCCATTAAAGATTTGACACCATTGCAGCCCATCGTCAGTTCAAGACCGTTAACAGCTCGCTATATATCTGGGCTCAATATCGGCCTGATGAGATTTCGGCATGTTAACGGCCCGTTTAATGGATGGACCAATTTTTAGGATGTACATCTTTTGGCCTTTTAGCGACCCATTTAAATGTTGGGCTAGTTTCAGGCCCGGTTTGTCTTTCAACCTATTGACGGCCCATAAATCTGATGGGCCATTTGTTGTCGGACCTGAGTTTCGGCCTTTTAGCGGCCCATTTAAGTGTTGGGCCAATTTTCTGGCCCGGTGTCACTTTCAACCTGTTGACGACCCATAAATCAGTTGGGCCATTTTTAGTCGGACCTGAGTTTTGGCCTTTTAGTGACCCATTTAAGTGTTGGGCCAATTCCCGGCCCTGAGTGACTTTCGGCCTGTTAACGGACCATAAATGAGTTGGGCCATTTGTAGTCGGACCTTAGTTTTGGCCCTTTAACGGCCCATGCCCTTCATGGTCCAATACCAGCCCGGTTTCTCTTTCGGCCTGCTAAAGGCCCACAACACAGTTTGGCCATTTACAATACGGCCTGACTTTCGGCCTCTTAGCGGCCCATGGTCTTCATGGACCAGTACAAGCCCGCTGTGTCTTTCGGCCTGCTAAAGGCCTACAATATAGTTGGGCCATATGTAGCCCAAACTTAGTAACGGCCTGTTAACGACCCGTGAAATAAACTGAGGCCACCTGTTGCCCGCTTCGATGTTGGCCTGTTAACGACCCGGGAGGTAAGAGGGCCGACCATTAACTTTCGGCCTAGTAACGGCCCATTAACTTAATGGGCCCACTAAAGTTCGTACATGTCTTTAGGCCAAATGAGATAATTTGAGCCCATTACGACGAGCAATTATGCACAGGACCAAAACCGATCACGCAAAGGTACGACATACAGGGAATAACGTTGCACATCCAGCATATATTATAGGAAATTACATCCACTGGGCAATCAAAGATTGATGCCAGTGCAAATAAATGAGCAGAACCTAACCATCTACAACATCACAATCTGCACCCTCAGCACAGATGACGCCCATAAGCATGTGGGCAAGTTCTTTCTGCTTTGCTACACTGTCTCTGAAAACATTGATCAGTTGTTGT
The DNA here is from genome assembly GCF_018294505.1 of Triticum aestivum. Lineage (NCBI taxonomy): Eukaryota > Viridiplantae > Streptophyta > Magnoliopsida > Poales > Poaceae > Triticum > Triticum aestivum. Next base: position 54,123,325 of record NC_057801.1, on the reverse strand, counting down.
GTCGCACGACTCTGCACCTCTGATTCATCCACCATTTCCATCATTGCTTCAGCCATTAATTGGTTCACAAACATACATTTATTCCGTTGCATTCGAGACAGAGGATACTGGATAGATTCAGGTGGCGATTTTGGCAGGCTTGTATTATTGATAGTGGAGAGTGTCTCGACTACTGCATCATAACATAAATTAGGACGGGAACCAAACAGATTAATCATGAGTTACTGCCATATTACCTGGCCTAGATTTACTGGAAAGAAACAATGGGGTTGCCTTGCTGTTTTCAGAGTTTGTCTTCTTATCTTCAGCAGCCTGCACAAAATTAACACACTAGCATTGCTATCATTGGCCAAGTCAGATAATAGGAAAGCAACATTGACACAGCGAACGTTTGGGCAAGTAGCCTACACCAAATTAACACAATATGGCACAGCTATCATCAGCCAGGTAAGGTAGTACGAAAGCAACATTGACACAATGAATGAATGAGCAACCAGAGAAGCACTACAATTTAGTAATGTGCGTGATATGAGATAGTACATTCATGTAGCTCAGTATGCAAAACTACCAGGCAGTTTTCCTTACAAAAATCAACATTGGCGCCTTTAACATTTTGCTACAACTAATTTTAGATCAGATAAAGGTTAGTTCACGCCGATTAACAAAATACATGTTGATGTAAAAATATAGTGATATACAACAGGTACTTACATCAGCATTGGAGCACAGAGAATTCCCGCAAGATATTTTCCTCGAATAAGATCCCAATGGAGGAAGTCTTCTATCGTTTAACCTTATTTTCTAAAAGAGAGATGGGTAAGAAACATGTAGAAAATATGATCAGAATGCTATAAAATTTCATGATGCAAGGATACACACACGCTTCTTAGAATGGAGTTGACATTCTTTTGCTGGACTGGAGCGGACTAGTTCTTTGGCCACTCGAATCTGCTTATTATCAGTGGGAGTTGGGTTTCTTTGTGCTGGAGCAGTATTTATGAAAAATGGAGTTGGTTTATTATCTCCTGGCGTTTGGATCTTTTTCAAAGACCTGGTTTGTAACCCTTCAGATTCTAACAGAGTCGTCTTCCCCTTGCATGCCTTATATAGAAGAATGGTGATTCAGTTATAAAACATGCTACAGCAGAGATGGAATAGGTACTAAAGAATAGAAAGGCATGACATATTGACATGTATTCCCTCCATCCGGAAATAAATGGACGGGTCTAGGCGTATTTCAGTTCTAGATACATCCAGTTTTATCCATTTCTGCGACATTTAATCCGGACGGAGGGAGTATGATGTAAGAGCTAGGGATACGACAGGACAACACAGTAAAAAAACACTGAAAAACTCACTGCAGAACCAAAGTATTCAAACCCACTGATATGAGATAGTACACTCATGCAGCTCAGGATGCAAAACTACCAGACAGTTTTCCTTACAAAAATCAAAATTGTGGCCTTTAATCATACATTTTGCTACAACTAAATTTAGATTAGATAAAGGTTGGATTCACGCCCATTAACAAAATACATGTTAATGTAAAAATATAGTGATATACAACAGGTACTTACATCTACATTGGAGCACAGAGAATTCCTGCAAGAATCTTTCCTCACAAACGATACCATTGTAAAAATTCTTCTATCTGTTAAGCTTATTTTCTAAAAGAGAGATGGGTAAGAAACATGTAGAAAATATGATCAGCGTGCTATAAAATTTCATGATGCAAGGATACGCACACGCTTCTTAGAATTGATTTGACATATTTTTGCTCGACTGGAGCGGACTAGTTCTTTGGCCACTGGAATCTGCTTATTATCAGTAAGAGTTGGGTTTCTTTGTGCTGGAGTGGTATCTATAAAAACTGGAGTTGGTTTATTATCTCCTGGCGTTTGGATCTTTTGCAAAGGCCTTGTTTGTAACCCTTCAGATTCTAACATAGTCGTCTTCCCCTTGCATGCCTTGTATAGAAGAATGGTGCTTTAATTATAAAACATGCGACAGCAGAGAGATGGAATAGGTACTGAAGAATAGAAAGGCATGACATATTGACATGTATTCCCTCCATCCGGAAAAAAATGGATGGGTCTAGGCGTATTTCAGTTCTAGATACATCCTTTTTTATCCATTTCGGCAACATGTAATCCGGACGGAGGGAGTATGGTGTAAGAGCTAGGGATACGACAGGACAACACAGCAAAAAAAAACTAGTTGAATGTAAAACTATATGCTAGCGGAATACGTACAGAAATAACCAAGGCAACATACACGTGTATGATTGGGAAAATAAGATGGCACTGCAACAGAGCACTAGAATAGCACTTCAATGTAAAAAAACATGGTATGGCAGACATATGAAGTACATACTGATGAATAACAATGCATAAGATATTCAGAAGCATGATGTCCAAATTAAGAAGATGGCATTGCGATAGAGTAGAATGACAGTACTTGAATTTGAAAACATGTTATCATGAATGGAATAGGTACTGAAAAACAGGAAGGCATGACATATTTACATGCATGATCAGCATGCTAAGCACATGGCATTGCAACAGAGTAGATACACTCCAGGACATTATATGCATGTTGTACCCATATCACAGGCCAAGTTAGAGCAAGGACCTTGTGGGGGTGAAGAGGATTCATCATCTTCCTGCAAGTCTTCTGAAGAACTGCCTTTACATGTTCCATCATATTGGGTATCATTGACATCAAGTTTATTGGCCTTTACATTGCTCTGTGAGGTTCTTGTGGATATATCAGTGTGTGAAATTATATCTGACATGCATGGAAGACAATTAGTAGTTAGATTTATGTAAATGAGTGCCTGTAGGAGACGACATAAATAGTAGGACTGAGGTTAACTAGCAGCAACAGGTCTCATAAACTAAAGGGAAACACAGATGAAAGCTACAGAATATGTATCATTTGTACTTGAGATTAACTAGATGGCACACAAAAGTATTAAACAACAACATAGGTAACACTAGAAGTGGTATAATACTATAATCACCAGCCTGTGGGATAGCATTGGCCGATGGATGATAACTATGGAACAACGTTACCTAAAGAACAAGTATCTTAGCTGAACTATGGAACAACGTGAACTCCTGAACAAGACCCATAAGAGATCAGCATGAATATACAGTGAAATGTGATGATCTATTTTCCGTGCTTAGATGAATAACAAAGACATAAATGTTGCACACAAGTAAGATGTGGGTACAACCTATCTGGCTGCCATCCATAGGAGTGAGCATCATGTGCCGACTTGTCGATGGCCCTGCAGTTGTTGTGGTTGTCCATGTTGGGCACGCGCATTCGATGCAGGGAACTGTTGAGTGGGGACTGTAGCTCCCTTCTGGTATATGCTTCCCTTGTTGGAGCAGCTGCGGTGAGTCGGAAGACGGTGTGTCTGAAGATGCAGATAATGCATAAAGTTAAGAACGACATATCTCTTTGATCCGAAGAAATACACTAAGAGATCAACAACAAGGTACGAGAGTGGTCACACATCTGTTGACTGAAGACTAAATTGGGGTCACACAATTTTATTTTATTTTGGTACTGTCTAATCTACGCGAGATGGCTTGATGGCCGTCTTGTGCCTCCCGGCTTACACTGTTCGGAATCTTCCCCGAAGAGCCAGCGACCAACGGCAGAGCAGCCTACCTCCGCCATTCGTGGCCCCATCCAAAACCCCGCTCCCCGCCCCACCGCACTGTCGTGGTTGCACCGCCCCCGGGCCAATCCACAAAGACTCCCCGTCATCCAGATCCGGCGGCGGCAGTACCTTCAACCCACGCAACTCTAAAAGATAGCCATCTAAGCGCTGCTTCCGCGGTGAACTTGCGGCCCCGCACCCTTACATTAGACACCAGCCAACCGGCAGCCTAGGAGCTCCGCCGCCTCGAGGGGTGCTGCTTCCCATTGGGAATCGATTGGCCCAGAATAAAAATTCAGACAACTGATGCCTAAATAAAGTGATTTCAGATGAGGGTGCGACCTATCTGGCGGCATGGTGAAGTAGGCAGCTCCAGCTGCCGAGTCGGTGAGGCCGGCGCGGTTGCAGTGGTGACCGGCGGCAGGGAAAGAGTGATGTCGCGATGGTTGACGGCTACACGGAAGCAGCGCCAGGACTCTGGACGGATCCGAAGTTGGAGCCGCTCCGGCACCGTGAACAACGACGGGGGTGAATCGGCTCCAGTACGGTTCACGCGGCCATCGTCAAGGCAGCACCAGCAGCACGGAGTAAGAGGCACATGGCCTAGTGCATGACGGCAATTGGACAGCATCTCCGGCATTAGGGAGGAGGGCGGCTGTGAAATTGGTGCGGTGGGGGCGCCCTGAGGTTTCGTGGTTCGGGAGAAGGTGATTTGGGGCCCACGAGGTATG
>NC_057801.1:54116565-54118640 GCF_018294505.1 Triticum aestivum | reverse complement strand
CTACTAGGAAAAGGCCTACTAATGGCGCACCGGTTTTGCCTACTAATGGCGCACTACCGATGCGCCATTAGTAGCATGCCACTAGTATTTTTTACTAATGGCGCACCACTGGTGCGTCATTAGTATCTGGTATACTAATGGCGCACCACTGGTGCGCCATTAGTTTTGCCCACAGTGCGCCACTAGAGTCTGCTATACTAATGGCGCACCACATGGTAGTGCGCCATTAGTAACATTTTTTAAATTTTTTTTCTTATTCTCAGGTCACCATTTCACATATGAGATATCCAACACATATATATACAACAAGCATCCATATAACAATCATAGCCAACACACAAGTTCCATCATATATACATACATAGCCAACACATAGTTCCATCGTTACATATTACAAAAGTTTCACATTGTTCATCCAACACCTTATCCATCAATTCACGAAAGTTTCACATTGATACAAAATAAAAACACAAATGGAAAAGAAGTACTCTGTCACATCCCTAGCTTCAGGCTTTGCTCTAGGTTAGCTTCATGTGTGCATCATGTCCATATTTTTGAAACTTGAATTGAGGAATATTGGAAGCCTCAAAACCCTAAATAAAAGAGGGGCAAAAACCCTAGAAATCTTATTCATTGCTCCAAATGGCTCTTCTTAAATGTTTGATAATTTTTGGTAAGGGTTCTGGTCCCAACCAAAATATTGAACATTTTTAAGGATTTATTTTGGGGACTTTGAATTTAAATCATAGCTATTTGAATTGGACTTATATCTACTGTTAAATAAATATAGGTCCAATAATTCTGAAATATTTTTGTGGAGCATTGTTTTAATTCCTTTAGCTCCTAAAAATATTGTCAGAAGCAAAATAAATTGAATTGGTTTCAAAACCAAATTCAAAACAAACCTGCAAAATAGAAAACAGAATTAAAAAAAAGAAAGAGAGAGAGAGAGACTACCTGGGCCACTTACCTGTAGCCGGCCCAGCTGGCCAGCTCCTCCCGCTGGCCCAGCCCACCGCCGCCTCCCTCCCCTGTCGCCTTCCTCCTCTGCCAGGAGGACGGGCACGCGCCCGGCGCGCGCGGCCACGCGCCCCGGCCACCTCCTCCCTGCTTCGGCCACCTCTTGCCTCCCTGCTTGCCTCCACTACTCCCTGGAGACGCCACGCGGCCCCACGAACTCTCTCACTCTCCCGTATCTCTCCCTCCGTTCCTATCTCCTCTGCTCTCTCTCTCTCTCACGATCGACCACGAGCACCCGAGAGCACCGACGAGCTCCACCGCGGCCAGTGTCCACCCCTCGCCTCGGCGATGCTTCCAGAGGAACCGCCGTGCCTTCCTCTTCGTCCCCACCAACTCACGTGACGCCGGGAGCCCTGCATCGCCGCCCACGACGCCGTTCCCCTCCTCGGCCACCGGAACTCGCCGCCGTTCGATTCGCCGGCTCCGGACCATCCCTGGCCTCGTCTCCGCCTCGAATGGATCCGCTGTGAGCCTCCGCTGCCTCTCCTGTGCTCGCCCCCTCCGTTCTCGCCCCCTAGCCCCAACTCCCGCCGCGGCCGAGAGCTTCTCGCCGCCGGCCATGGCGTGGCCGTGGCCACAGCCACCGCAGCTCGTTCCCGAGCCCACCATCGTGATCAGCACGATCGCATGAAACCGTAGACACCCACAACGCCCCCTCCCGTGCTCTGTAACGCAACCCCGACCTCGCCCGAGCTCCGGCCGCCGCAAAAGAGCTCGCCGCCGGCAGCTCCGGCCACTCCAGCTCCTCCCACTTGCACTACCAGACGCGCGCGAGTCTGGGCTTCGCGTGGGTGGTCTCCGCCGCCCGAATGGTCGCCGGAGCGGCGATCCCGAGCCCCTCCGCCGCGTTTGCTGTCGCCGGCGGCTAAACGCCGGCGCATTAGCCCCGGTTGACCAGGGGGTTTGACCTCCCCTGGGTCAATGACATGTGGGCCCGGCCCTGACTAATTCTAGTTTAGGATTAGTTTAAATTTAATCAACTCTGTTAATTAATCCTGACACTGACCAGTGGGCCCGACCCCCCCTAACCTTTTAATTAAATTAAATTAACCCCG
>NC_057801.1:54065285-54116555 GCF_018294505.1 Triticum aestivum | reverse complement strand
CGAGGATCTTCACCGTCAATTCGCCACCATCGTCGCTTCCCCGAGCTCGCTGACCCTCCCTGCACGATCCCCGTGAGTCCCTGCTTCGTTTCCCCCTAACCCCAAGCCCGATTTCGAGCTCTAGCCGCCCCCTCTACCGGAGCCGAGACGCTCCGCCGCACGGACTCGTCGCCGGCGAAGCCCCGGTGACCAAACGGCCCCGCGCGTGCGTCCGTTGCACTCGCAACGACCCGTGGAGCAACGCAGCGCTAACCCCGCACCCACCCGAGCTCCGGCCGCCGCCTCGGGCTCCATTCCGGCGAACCCCGGCCACCCCCGCACCTCCCGTTGGCCCCCCTAGATGTGCACGGGCACGGGCTACCCTCTGGTGCCCTTGGCTTGGCCCAAAACCCCTCGCAGCGCCACTCCAGCGAGCTTCCGCCGCAGTTTTGGTCGTCGCCGGCCGAACTCCGGCGACTGCCGACGTGGCACGCCTAATTAGCACTAATGACGCCTAAACACCCCCCCCCCCACAGCCACTGAGAGTGGGCCCCGTCGTGGGTCAAAGCCCGGGTCAACGCGGGATTAGCCCCTGTGTCACTGACGTGTGGACCCCACACGTCAGGTTTGACCCGAGCCAGCCCTGTTGACCTGCTGACGTCACTGTGACGTGGGGCTGACGCAATAAGTATTTTCTGGATTTAAAAATAATCAGGAAATTCCAGAAAATGCCTAAAACTTCAATAAATCATAGAAAATTAACCGTAACTCCAAATTAAATAAATTATATATGAAAAATTATCAGAAAAATTCAAGGAATCCATCTGTACCATTTTCATGCATGTTAGAACAACTTATAGGTGCTGTTTAGCACAAATCATATAAAGGGCATTTAAATAATCACATATGGAGTTTGAATTTGAATCTTGTATTCAAACCAACTTCATTTAATCTGTTACTAGTTGCATTAGCCCAAAACACATTCATTTTGCCATGTCATGATCATGCATCATATTGTGCATTGCATTGATTGTGTTCCTTTCTGTGTTGCCGGTATTTGTCCCCTCTCGATAGACGTGATACCGATGACGTGATCGTTGACACTGATGAAGACTCAATGTTATCTTCAGAAGTGCCAGGCAAGCAAAACCCCCTTGTTCATTCCGATACAATCCTACTCTCTCGCTCCTTCTCTCTTTTACTGCATTAGGACAACATCGATTCATCTGTTACTTGCTGCGGTAGCTGAACCCCTTTATCCTTTGCATGACCTGTCATTCCACAGTAAATAGATGAAACCCACTAGCATGAGTAGGAGTTGTTTGAGCCCTGATGTGCCTACTCATACATGCTTGTTTGTCATGCCTGCTACTGCTTAGAGTTGAGTCAGGTCTGATTCATCGGGGATGAATCAGAGGCGTGTGAACATGTCCCCATGTGTGTGAGCTAAGTGTGTGAACACGTTTTGGTAAAGGTAGCGGTGAGAGGCCATGTAGGAGTACATGGTGGGTTGTCTCATTGCAGCCGTCCTTAGGAACTGAGTTCTGTGTTTGTGATCCATGACCAGCTACTACCACACATTGGAATGCTTAAGTGCCCCTCTCGACTTATTAATCAACATGATCTCTGTCCAGGAGTTGCAACTAGTTTCTGGTGTTTGTAGGTAGTGTTAGTAGTCTACCAAGTGGCACCCGGTACAGGTGGGCTTGGGACAGACTAGGCACCGTGGCACGGTGTACCAAGTGGCACCCGGTTGGTGGGCTTGGGAACCCTGCACACATCGTTTGGGGCCGTGAGCGACACCCCGGCCGGATCTCCTTGCGGATGGAACCCGAATAGGCGATAAACCTGGACTAGAGACTTGTTCGGTTAGTCAGGTCGTGGCCGACTCCCTCGCCCGGTTTCCGCTTGAAGGTTGCCGAGGTACATGACGTGTACAGGGCGATAAGTGGCGAAAGCGTGTGTGAAGAAGTACACCCCTGCAGGGTTATCATTATCTATTCGAATAGCCGGATTCCTCGGATATGGAAACTTGGACCCCTGGCATAGTTCATAGACAAGTGAAAGTGGATACTCTAAAATACGCAAGATAAGCGTGAGTGCTATGGATGGCGTTCTCGTAGGGAGACGGGAGCGGATCCATAGTGGTGTATTGGTTGGTGAATATGTGGACTCATGTGCGCCACCTCAAAAGAGTCGCTTGCAGTCGTAGTTCAGGATAGCCACCGAGTCAAAGCTGGCTTGCTGCAGTCAAACCCTACCATCCCCTTTGTTGATAATGATGCATATGTAGATAGATCTGATGTAAGTCTTGCTGGGTACATTTGTACTCACGTTTGCCTATTTTATGTTTTTGCAGAGAGACTTCAGTCTCACTAGTAGTTCCGCTTGGACTTCGACGTTTAGCTTGATACCTCAGCTACGATCTTGTGCCCTCGGCAGGATCTGATAGATAGTCAGGCTTCTCAGCCTTTTTCATTTATAGATGTCTGTACTCAGACATGATAGCTTCCGCTTGTGCTTTGACTTGTATGCTCTGATTGTTGGGTCGTGAGACCCATGTTTGTAATGTCTCGCTCCTCGGAGCCTAATGAATAATTACTTGAGTCGTAGAGACATGTTGTGATGCCATGTTGTATTTGCACATATCGAGCATATTGTGTGTATGTTATTGAAACGCTTGGTATGTGTGGGATCTGACCATCTAGTTGTTTATCTTTAGTAGCCTCTCTTACCGGGAAATGTCTCCTAGTGTTTCCACTGAGCCATGGTAGCTTGCTACTGCTCCGGAACACTTAGGCTGGCCGGCATGTGTCCTTCTCGTTCCTGTGTCTGTCCCTTCGGGGAAATGTCACGCTTTGAGTACCGGAGTCCTGTTAGCCCGCTACAGCCCGGTTTACCGGAGTCCTGCTAGCCCAGTGCTACAGCCCGGACCCACTTGCTGATGACCGACACGTTCGAAGCTGGGTCATGGATGCCTGTCCCTGTAAGTCTGTGCCACTTTGGGTTTACGACTAGTCATGTCAGCCCGGGCTCCTTATCGTATGGATGCTAGCGACACTATCATATACGTGAGCCAAAAGGCGCAAACGGTCCCGGGCAAAGGTAAGGCGACACCCGTGGGGATACCGTGCGTGAGGCCGCAAAGTGATATGAGGTGTTACCGGCTAGATCGATGTGACATCGAGTCGGGGTCCTGACATACTCCATCCATGCAAGCTTCTGTGAATTAAATCAAATCTGCAATATGATAAACAAGAAGTTAGAAGAAGAAGAAGAAGAAGAAGACTAGAAGAATACTAGAAGAAGAAGAACACTAGAAGAAGAATAAGAAGAATTTTCGAAAAGAAGAAGAATAAGAAAAAGACTATAAGCTTATTATGTAAACTTGATCATTTTGTGCTAACATAAGTAATTTTGGAGCTAACCTATAGGAAACTAAGCATATAAGCTCTAAGTTAGCATATTAGAGCCAACTTAGGTAAAACGAAGCTAACCTATGTCATTTTGGAAAAGAAATAGAATAAGAAGAAGACTATAAGCTTATTATGTAAACTTGATCATTTTGTGCTACCATAAGTTATTTTGGAGCTAACCTATAGGAAACTAAGCATATAAGCTCTAAGTTAGTATATTAGAGCCAACTTAGGTAAAATGAAGCTAACCTATGTCATTTTGGAAAAGAAGAATAAGAAAAAGACTATAAGCTTATTATGTAAACTTGATCATTTTGTGCTAACGTAAGTTATTTTGGAGCTAACCTATAGGAAAGCATATAAGCTGTAAGTTAGCATATTAGAGCCAACTTAGGTAAAATGAAGCTAACCTATAGGAAACTAAGCATATTAGAGATAACATAGGTAACTAAGTATATATATATCATTTTGGAGATCTGACATACCTGACAAAGTTCAGTTCTCATGCATTGTTCTTATCCTTCTCCTTCCCCAGCCTGATGCGCCAAGAGCGGCGAGGCGGTGGAGGCAGTGGAGGCAGTGGGATGTAGTCTTCTACCACAATTGGCGTGGTCATGTCGCCCAGCTGTGGGATCGCCGGCGCCACCACCGGTGCGTGGTCATTGTCAGGCACCACCACCATCGCGAGGCCACCTTCAGGCACGACCATCGCTAGGTCATCCTCAGCCACCTCCATCTCTTGCCCATGGTCAGCCACCACCATCTCTTGCCCATGGTCAGCCACCACCATCTCTTGCCCTTGGTCAGCCACCACCAGTGCTAGGTCATCCTCAGCCTAATGCCCATCGTCATCCTGCAGCTCCTCATCCCCACTCAGCTCCTCTTCTCCCGCACTCCAGTCCGGATCATCCTTCTTGTTATCTATGCTGCTACCAGAATCACTGCTGCTTTCGCTACAACCATAGTCGTTGCTTCTTTGGCTGTAGCCAGTGTCGCTGCTGCTGCTCCCATTACCTGTCCAAATGCAACAATGACCGTTAACAATCGATGTGAGACAAAGCCAAATGTAGAGGAATAAGAAGAGGCAGAACGTACCGGCATCATCATCGTCAGCGTAGCGCATGCGACACATAGTCGCGTTGAACAGCTTCATGATGAGCATCCTGGCGTCGTCGCCGTACCTGAAGAGAAGGAAGTACCCCAGCCACAGGTCGTAGGCACGGTAGAACTTCTCCCACCCACGAGACAAGTACATGTGGCCCTCCTTGATCACCAACTCCACATTCCACTGCCTGCGAAACCCGCTACCGGCCTATCGCAGCTTCACATTATTTGGCGGATCTTCACCCATCAGCATGTTCATAAAACTGTCAGGTAGCCTCTGCAGTTTGGGACAATGAGTGATGTAGCAAACAACAGATATCATAATGAGATGGGTGAAGGGGAGATCTCTCGTTTTATATACCTGCGTCATGGATGATACTGAAGTCTGAAGTATGATAGTGAAGAACTCGGAAGCATCCAACTCGTACTGTGGTGTCGCAGAGCGGCGGTGGCTGCTTCCCGCCATCTCTGATAAGCAGCAGAAGAGACCAATTAGTACCCTTACAACAGATCATAAAACATGCATTAGTCGCAAGTACCCCATATGTCCTATTTTTAGCAAAGTTATGCTAAAATTCACGGAAAATTTCAGCATGACCTTTTGCTGAAAATATGACATATGGAGTGCCCGAATTTGCCGAAACGGAAGTTAATCGACATTCCGGCAAACTCAAGGGCCTCTCGGCAAACTCAAGTTAATCGACATCACAATAAACCAACACCCTGCACTAGCCTAAAAACAAGTGAAGTTTCACCCATATAAGAACAACTTTATAAAATCAGAGAAGTTGCTAAACTTTTTGTATCCTTCATACACACTGGAGTACAATGCTTTATAATGTTCCATCATCATTACAGAAATCCAACACCATATGTTCCATCATCATCATCATTACAAAAATCCAAGAAACATCATGCTTTTTAATAGTTTTCAGTTTGGACAGAATACTGAAAACTACAGTTTGGACAGAATTCCTAACACTCTGGTCTTCTAGTTACAAAACAAAACTGACATAATTACATAAAAAGTATCCCAGGTTTCCATCTTAATATAACAATATAACACCATCTTAATATATGAACCCAGCTGATTTCTCTGAATTTACGACAGCAACCACCAACGGATAGAAAACAGTAATATGATCTACATCATCTAGATGATGAACCAAATCATAGCTCCTGACTAAACTTAAAATCAACATCTTTACTAACAGTAAATTGGCGGTACTCATCTTTAGCAACAACAACTACTACAAACAGCAACATAAAACTACTACAACAACAACTTCAACTACAATAACATCCTACAACTACTACAACAACATAAAACTACTATGCATCATCTTCCTACAACTACTCATCTTCAGCAGCAACAACATAAAATTCCTGTTTAGTTAAATTCATGTTAATAGCCTGATCTAACCACTCAAACAGAACAAGAGCAAGAAACCCAGAAATGAATCATGAATTGTTATTCATAGCTGAGGCAAATGAGGGCCCCATCTGTACAACAATCTGTTACAATTTGCATTTATTTACAAATAAAATGAAATGAACTGTCTTTTTACAACATGATGATGATGGTTACACTAAACATTGCTGTCAAACTAAACCTGAGTCGAGGTTAACTATGATGTACAATTTACAAATGAATGAAGGAATGCAAATATGAACGAACTGGGTGGATTAACGGATCAGAACTACAATTAAGCTGTGCAACAATCAGTGGTGAGATGAGATGATTGATTGTATCATCATCACCATCTCATTTGATGACGGCCCTTGAGTGCCTCAGGATCATGCTGAAAGGCGGCGCGGGCGGCCACAGCCGGAGCGGACGGCTGCAGGCCAGGGCGCGGCCCCGTGACTAGGGAATTGACAGGGGCGGGGTGAGCGCGGTCTGGTGCGGCCGGGTGACAGCCGGAGGCGAGGTCAGGCAGTGGGCAGCACAGTGCAGCCGCGCGCGGAGCAAGGCCCGACCATGGCGGATAGTGGTGCGGCAAAATCACAGGGGCGGCGCTAGGGTTTGTAGGGGAGGGGGTGGAGGAGAAGGGAGGAATCACCTGGGGAGGGGATGGAGGAATGGAGGAAGACGCCGGCGTTGAAGCTCCGGCAGTGGCTGGGCGTTGAAGCTTCGGTGACACGCGGCGGGCTCCTCCACTCGCATGTCTCTGTGTCTTGCCCGATCCGTTCCACGCGGGTGCCCTCGAGGCTTGGGCGGGAGGACGTCGAGGGAGCGGGCGCGGGCGGAGGGGGGACGGCGAGGGAGGCGGTGCTCGGCTCGGCTAGGCGTTGGGGGCGGTGGTGGTCGGGTGCAGGCGCGGCGGCGGCGTACGGTTGGGGATCTAGCGAGGGAGGGGAATAGGTGGACTGGGGGGAAGCTTACTAATGGCGCACCATGCAGAGGTGTGCCATTAGAATGTTCTGCAAAAAAAAGAATAAAAAAATGCAGTACTGGCACACTCCTTGTCTAGTGCGCCATTACTAGTTAGAACTACTAATGGCGCACTTCGGTCGGATGCGCCATTAGTATGTATGTAAAAATGAAAAATAAATATCACTAGTGGCGCACCTTTTGTCTGGTGTGCCATTAGTGTCTTCCACACTAATGGCGCATCACCAACTAGTGCGCCATTAGTATATAGTAGTGGCGCACTACATCCCTGGTGCGCCATTAGTGTCAATCCTGTCTATAGCCCTTTTCCTAGTAGTGTGGAACCATGTCTTACAGACGCATTTGTCTGAAATGTGAGGGGGAGTTACAGTTCTACCCTTGCCTATAGGCTTCTCGGCTTGGGTCTCTGTACTGAGGGTCGGGGATAGTAGAGTAACTTTGCTTCTCCCCAAATAGTGGGCGGGAGCGATTTCGGGCAAGGAGGGCATGTTTTGAACTATAGTGGGCGCGAGCAAATTCGGGCGAGGAGAGCGTGTTTTGAAATAGTGGGCACGAGCTATTTCGGGCGAGGAGAGCGTGTTTTGCCGACCATGGTTTATGAATTATTCGGCACATGTCATTTCGGCCGAGGAGAAGGCGTGCTTGGATGAAGTTACGAACCTACCCTCGATGTACAACGGGCCAATTGATGCGTGTCCCACACAGGATGGTAATTTCGCATCTCCCATTTATTTGCTCGGGCGAATTCCACTGAGCAGAGAGGATGTTTAACGGTTTGTTCAAATTTTGGGAGAAAGAGCATACAGGTCTACCTTACCAAGTCGATTCGAATCAAATTTTGAAATATTAGCTTGCCACTTCTTTTTTAGATGGAGAGATGATGCTCGGGAGTAATGTGTTTTTACATGCTCGTTGCTAGCGATTTACTATATGACAAATAGTTGACCCACTCAAAAACGCGAATCAAACCCAAAATGAAATATCTCGATTCAATGAACTAGCTCGTTCAGTAGCTCAAAATAGTGAACTAAATCCAAAATTGAACACCTCAATCGAGTAGCATGTTGTACAGTATTATAGTACTCCACGAACATGTTGAAAGTCAAATTAATGAACTTGTTTGATATACGCATATATCCGTTCATGTGTGGATTGCAGACAACATGGTCTCCAATTTAAATATTTGAATGCAAGTTTATATCAGTCTTTGATGCATAAAATGCGACCTCCCCCTCTCCCGGACTCCTGTTCTCTCTCTCTCTCACTCTCGCGGACAATCTTCAATTCTGTCGCACGCATCCGACACAAAAACCTTGTTGGTCCCTCTCCCTTTCTCTCTCTCTTTGTGTGTGTGGGAGCTGGGGTATTTCTAGTCCGCATTCATATATACACCATCTATAGGTCTCTCTCGCACACTATGTATGATACTCTAGCTAGTCCAAGCTAGATATCTTGTGTGCACTCATCGTACACATACAAATTCCTTGGCTCTTTGCCCGTAACTCTCTCACGCACCACTATGTCGTCTCGGAGCTCTCCCCCCCCCCTCTCTCAAACTCTCCATCCACCTGGGTCACACACACACATGCATATCTCACTCGCACTCGATAGGCCCATCTAAAACTCTATCTCTCTCCATCGTTCTCTCTCCATCTCACACGCACACACACACACAATCTCATGCCCAGCTAGCCAAGTATGATGGTCTCTCACTCAAATTGTGGGCACACGCAGTCCCCCGTATATGTATATGACTAGCTAATCTTAGTCTCCATCACAAACATGTGCATGATCTATCTCGATTTCTCTCGGGGCATCTTTCTATCGCGCACGCACTCCCTCGATCTCCCACCCATATAGTCCCCTCATGATCTCGAGGGGATATCTCTATCACAAACACACCCTCTCTCCCTCCCCATGCGTCCATGCCATCCATGTGTCCCTCTCGACCTTTTTTCCTTGTTGGCCAGACCTCTATTGGACATGTGCTACAGGGGTGTCTCTCTCCGTTGCAAACAATCCCACACTAGCTATCTTCGTGTATCTCCTCGCCTTGCTTTTCCATCTCGGAGATGCATGCGTGATATGTTCGCATAAGAAACGAAAAAACACACTCTCTCTCTCTAATTTATCGTGTGTTGTCACTTTCTCTTTCACACACATACTGTTTTTGCACACTTACTCATTCTCCTTCACACGCACTTGATCTGTCTTGACTGAGGCACTCACCTCCGTCCATAGCACATAGATTTATTGAAAAGTCAAACATCACAAAGTTTGACCATGTACGCGGAGAAAAAGAATTACATCTAGTACGGCAAACATATACCATTAGATTCACCATGAGATGTAGTTTTGTATGATGTATCTTTGGTATTGTAGATATAAATAACATTTGCGTAAACCTGATCAAAGTTTCCAAAGTTTGACTTCTAAAAAATTCACATGCACTGCATTATCGAGCGGATGGAATATCTCTTTCCCCCTCTCAGCTATCTGATGCACCACTCAGCCTTATCGGGGATCCTCAATATCTCTCAAACTTTATTGGTCAGTTTGGTTCGTGACCTGACCATCATGCCTTGATGGTCGGTACTGCCTGGTGTGGACGTGAGATGTAAAATATTTTTGCCTGGCCAGGCTTGTGTGGGCTGAAGCGTTTGGTTCATGCCTGGGCCAGGCAAAGCATCAACGTCCCATCAATCAATCCATGCATCAATTATTTAATGCTAATATCCATCCATGTTGCTGTTAGCCTTGTGGCCGCACGACCAGGCACGGCCAGGCGTCTGAAATCGGTCGCTTGGGCCAGGCTACTTGCAGTGTCTAGAGTTTAGCCAGGCTAATTAAAGTGCAAGGGAGCCCAGCCCAGGCGGGCTTTCTTTTTCACAGGGTAGCAACCAAACAAGCGTGCATGAAATCCAGCCACAACCCCAGGCCACGCAAAAGATGCTCATGACGCAAGCCAAACGGGCCTTATATCTCCCTGGTTCACACATACACATGTCTCGCTCACGCTATACATATAGACCCATCCAACACTCTCCGCCCTTGTTCTCTCTCCATGTGACACACACCCCCCCTAAGTACCATAATCCCTCACTCCATCATAGGCTCTATTTGGATCCATGGGTTAGAGTTAGTTTGGGTTAGTTTGGAGTCAACTAACCCAAAAAGATCCAAACAGGAGGGTTAGTTTAGGTTAGATGCATCTAACCCATCCAAAAAAACTAACCCATCCAAGAGGTGCTTATTTGGGTTAGTTCTTCTCGGGACCACTAATAAACACTTTTTTCTCTCGCTCTCCCCGCAGCAGATCCCTCCCCACTTCCTCGAAGCTTCTCGTCCTCTCCCTCCCTCCCTCTCGCACCGCCCGTGAAGGTGCCTCGCCGTATCCGCGTTCCATCTAACCCTGCCATCCAAACACCTCTTTACTTAGAGTTAGTTCAGGGTTAGAATCTAACTCTAACCTCTAACTGAGTTAGAGTATCCAAACAGGGCCATAGGCGCAAGCACTCCCCCCCCTCCTAAGTATGATTATCTCTTACTAGCCATCAGGAACACACGTATTTTCTCCTTCCATCCATACGTCTATCTCGATATCTCTCGGGGCATCTTCTATCGCACACACACCTTGTCACTCGATCTCCCACCCATGTAGTCCCATCACGATCTCCAGGGGATCTCTCTATGACAAACATACACTCTCTCCTCCCCATGTCTGCATTTTCACCGTACGTCTCTCTCGACCTCTCTCCCTTGTTTGTCAGACACCTCTTGGCCACGTGCTAGGGGTCTTCCTCTCTCGGTTCCAAACAACCACACACTATCTCCTCACCTTGCCTCCGTTGTCGAAGATGCATGTATGATATGCTTGCATAAGACACGCACGCTTTTTCTCCACTTTTATCGTGTGTTGTCCATGTCTCTTTCACACACGCACACACACTTTTTTCATTCTCTCTCTCTCTCTCTCTCTCTCTCTCTCTCTCTCGTCAGGGACTCTGTCACGTCCATAAGCATATGGATGTTTTGAAAAGTCAAACCTCAGAAAAGTTTGACCAGGTATATGTGGAGAAAAACATTTACATCTGGAACGATCATTTCATCACAACATGTACTTACTTCATACTATCATTTATCTTTGGTATTGCCGATATAAGTAATTTCTTTACAAACTTGGTCAAAGTTTCAAAAGTTTGACTTTAAAAAAATGTTGTAACTACATTATCGAACGGAGGGAGTAGCTCTTTCTCTCTCTCTCTCTGCTATCTCTCATGGGCCTCCCCTCTCACTCGAACTCTCTATACCGACGGATTATACGCTCACTGTGTCAGCGTATAGCTCTGTATATTGTTTAGTTGACCGGTCAGCCAATCCACATGCTCCGTTGTCAGCTCATGTTCTGTATCTTGGTGTGCTGGCCCATGTGGCAGTGGTTGAAAATAAGTAAACTAGAGGCCCATCTGACACGCGGTGAAGGAAACAAAGTTGAAACCACTCGGGGTAGCACCCCGCACACTAGTAAATTGAGGGCGCATTGAGGACAAACTTCTTGCCTGCGAAGGACGCACTCGCGCACAATTCACCACTGCCCGGCGGCATGCACAGAAGGACGCACTCGCGCACACCCAGCACACAACACACACCAGCACACGTGTACACTAGCGTAGCCGCCGGTTGAGATGGACGGCGAGGCAGCCAACAAGCGGAGGCCGCTCGAGCCAAAACTGCATCCGGCGAGCCTGGACTTCATCAGCAGCCTCCCCGACGACATGCTGCTCGTCATCATCGGCCTCCTCCTCACCAAATCTGCCGTGCGGACTGCCCTACTCTCCCGGTGGTGGCGCCCCCTCTGGCGCTGCGTCCCCCTCAACCTCACCGTCGATAGCAGCCTCTATGACGGGGATTGCAAATGCATGGCCGCAGTCTCCAAGATCCTTTCATCGCACCCTGGGCCAGCCAAACGCCTTGACATCCGCATGTTCAGTACCAACTGCAAGGTCCAACCCAAGTTCGATGAGTGGTTCTTATCCCCCGCCCTAGATCAGCTCAAGGAGCTCAGCTTTGAAGCTGGACGATGTCGCTCTCTGCCGCCGTACGCGCTCCGCCTCACGCCAACGTTGCACCGCGCCAGCTTCAGCTCCTGCTATCTTCCCCAGATTAATGTCGCGCCCGCCCTTCTTCTCCCTCAACTCAAGCAGCTCGACCTCTTCGACGTTGTCATCTCGAAGAAGGCTGTGGAGCACCTGCTCCGCAGCTGTACTGCGCTCAAGTACCTTCGTCTTGAGAAGATCCACAGGTTCATTAGCCTCCACATCGCCTCGACGAATCTCCGATGGATTTATGTGTCTTGTTGGCCCCGCAACAAGACATCAATTGGGAAGAGATCACTCCAGCTGTTCCACGTTATGGTCATTGAGAATGCGCCTTTCCTTGAGAGATTGCTTGTATCGGATCTAGAAGGTCCAACAAAAATTAGGGTCATTGACGCGTCGAAATTGACAGCGTTGGTGTACTCATCTGCCAAATTCTCCGAACTCTTTATTGGATCCGTAATCGTTCAGGTACAACACTCATCTTCTTCTCCATCTTCTTGAAATTCACATTTTTAAATTTCTTCTTGATGTATTTACTCCCTTCTTCTAGAAAATGATTCCCACAAGCTTGACCCAGTCCATGCGCACAGTGAAGATCTTAGCACTAAAATCTATCGGCCCCAATATGGATCAAGTTGTTTGATTCCTTACATGCTTTCCATGCACGGAGAAGCTACTCATCGAGGTGAAACTTCTTTCCTATTAGTAAATGGTAATCACAACATAGCTCAATTTTTTCGTAATTTTCCCAAATTACGATGACAAGTGTAGTGTTCAAAACTACATCTACGCACTGCACCGAAAGTAATGTTTTTAGTATTTTTTCTCAGGTGATCACCTACATCATTTTTATGATGTACTACTATAGTAGCCTAGGCTAGTCATAGTGGAAAGTAACTTAGACTACTCCAGTAACTCTATGGTTACCCTAAAGGCAAGTACTACCTTTGTCCTGGTTTACTCTTCCAATTTTGTAGTATCAAAATTTGACCATAGATTTAACTGACAAAATGTTAATGCATGTCACTAAGAACTATATCATTGGATTCGTATTTGAACATAATTTCAAATGGTGTCATTTTTAGTGACACGCATTGGCATTTTCTTAGGTAAATCTATGGTCAAAATTTTATACTAAATACGAGGTAGTATTCCCTCCGTCCCAAAATTCTTGTCTTACATTTGTTTAGATATGGATGTATCTAGCACTAAAATGTAACTAGATACATCCGTATTTAGACAAATTTAAGACAAGAATTTTGGGACGGAGGGAGTACTAAAGTGGGCTATGTAGGCCAAAACATGTGCCAAATTCACTTGTGATGCATTTGGCCTCGATGCCCCTCCATTGCTCACCTGGTGCCCCAATCTGGAGCACCTACTTTGCTCTGGTGCCAAATTAACTCACGCAATGAAAAAACACTATGTGGGAGAGAGAGATGACTGAGGCAATAAAAAACACGTGTTTGGGAGAGTGAGAGGCTGGTGTAGTTGGTTTGATTGATTTGTTTATACATGTGGTTCTGTGTGCACAGCGGTGCCAACTCTCTCACATCGCGAGAGCGGTGCCAAAATCTTTTGATTTGACATCAATGCGTATTATGTGGCATACTTTTGCGAAATATGGCATCGGCCACATAGTGGAAGGCAACAAATTCCCAAGCTCTTCACGTGCTCCTAGTTAAATGAGAGGAAACAGAAACAGAGAGAGAGGGAGGGAGAGAGAGAGAGAGAGTGAAAAAATATCACTAGCTAGCCAACCCTATCGTATGAGTGAATGATATTGGTACTTCTTGATGACACGGCAATCTTATGCAGCCAGCTGCTCTAATATGTTCTCTTCTTTTGCAGATAAAAAAAGACCCGAAAGTGAAAAATTGGCTGCACTATAACAATCTCATCGAATGCCTTGATCTCCATCTTATAGAAATTGATTTGATCGACTACCGAGGCAGCACATCTGAGATTAAATTGGCCAGGTTCTTTGTTCTGGAGGCAAGTGTGCTCAAGGTAATGAGGTTTGGCGTTCTCTGGCGCAACAATGAATGGCATGCTGATCACAGCAAGCGTCTAAGCCTAAATGAAAAAGTCTCCGCAGAAGCTGAATTTGTTTTTGAAACATCAAGTGGCCAGAGACTCGAAAACTTATTTGCCCATTAGTGACTTGTCAGGGCGGTGGATTTTAGTTTGTACGATAACGCTGCATCCACCTAAAGTAACGAAAGTTCTTACGTGAACTTCCTAGTAATTCCATCTTCCTAGGTGCAGCATTACTCCTAACATTTGTAATATCAGTTTGAAACTTGTAATATTGCCGTGTCCTATTCCTGCGTTTTCAAAATCCTGCGAATCAAACAGGTCCAAAGTTGGTGCTAATGTTGTGCCTCCCATCTTTCACCAGTAGCCGTCGGATCTAGATCTGACGCATACAAACCAAGCTTCTCCATTTTTGCAAAATGATGCCCGCACTTGTTCCCTATTTACAAACAACTCCTTGTCTCTCACAATCAGCCTTATCTGCTCCCCACCACATCTAGAAGGCCGTGGAAAAATCTGGCGCGATGGCCGCTGCCGGAGTAGTCCACCCCCAATCTTGCTGTTTCGTGCAATGGACGGGCATCTACGCACGGAAAATTATGTCGAACAGGGCTAGTTGTAAGCAGACTAGCTCTACAGGCATGATGATAGTGACTGCAAATGGTGAGGCTGACTATGGTATGCCGAACACGGCGCCTATACTCAGGTGTCATCTCTGGCGCAGGATCTTGTCACTTCACTGTGAGGAGCAGCACGTAATAATTTGACCAACGAGTAGTACAGTGCTAGTACTCCTAGGAGTACTACATTGGTAGTACTACTACTACTGGTACTAGTAGCACCACTGTCTGGATTTAGGAGTACTACCACGTCCATCTGGATTTTAGTATTTGACAATATCTAGTAATGCATGTCACAAAAAATGTACTACTCCCTCTGTAAATAAATACATGGTGTTTTATTCCTATCGGCGAGAGAACTTAATGTTTTATTTCTAACTAGAGTCTTAATAGGATTACATGCAATGAACTAAACACTGCATGTCATGTTTGGTAGTCTCAAGTCATTGAAAGCATGCACGGCCCACATCTCTCATTTGTTGATATGTCACGAAATAAGAAACAAGGAGGGAGTTAATGCACCGTGCCTAAGTGTTTTGGGATTATTTGGTTTTCGTAATGTGACTTACACAACATTTTTGTTTACATGCATTAACATTTTATTAGTTAAATCAAAGGTCAAAACTTGGCGCAAAATGCAAAGGGGACCAATAAACCAGTAAACATCAAACTTCTCTCGTTTGGCCCCAACTAGAGGTCCGGTGAGATGACTATACTGCACCGGCACGGAGGGGGGCGCAGCTTCATTGACTTACGGCAACTGCCTTTGGGTGAATGACACGTGGGCCCAGGGGGTGGCTGGCCCAACTATCATATAGCCAAAGGCAGGTGCAGTAGAGGGCCGAGGAGTAGTATGAAATCCTACGCACCTACGCACGCTAACCAAGGGCAAGAGTGATCACTCGAATCGCAAGATCAGTTGACTAGTAGAAGCTAAGCTAGACCCATGGATGCGATGAGTGCGAGCATCAACCGGCTGTGCCAGATGGTCCACGACGCCGGCCTGGGGCCCGGCAACGAGGAACGTCTCCAGGTAGTATTGCTTGAGGCCAGCAGGGCGAGGGGCCGCTGGGACGACAGCTTCGTCTCCTTGTTCAATGAGGTCCTCGTCGGTTTCCTCGACAAGTTCACCGTTGTCAAGAAGCTCGTGGACGACTTTGACGTAAGCCTTCAGCCGACACACTCAGGCTCTTCGATGCCCGCCACCCTCAATGGACACTATGGTGACAACCTCTTCGGTGCACTGGTGGCCCTGCGACTGCCCGCCGTCGCGCCGGAGAAAGTCCACCTTGAGGTCGCGCTAGCTGCGCAGTGCCTGGTGCAGCAAGAAACCATGGACATAATCACCCACGTCTACGCGCATGCAAGAGGAGGACGATAGGACACTGGCCTTCTTGGACCGTAGGGCAACCTTGGACGCACTGTTCAGAAGCACGTTGAGCTCGCCGCCAACGCCGCTGCTCCTCACACGTCGGTTGGTGACCCCGCGCACTAGGGCGTGAGGATGTCGTTGATGGATCCATATGTATTTTTACCTTTCCGTCAAATCCATGTAGAAGTATATGATACTACAGTAATTATCTTACCTTTCGCATCAACTTCATAATTTTCGTACGTACTCCATGCATGAACGGCGCCAGAACCAAACTTCTCATTACTATAGGCAAAATCATTATTTTCTATCTATCGATTGCGCCATGGAGCAGAACCAAATTTTACAAGTTACGAGTTCAAAAGGAAAAGCCTGCCATGTTCGCGTCGCGCCCCCAGACGGTTGGTCCGGCACGCCGCTCAAGCGGGAATGCATGCGGTGTTGCATTTTCACTTACAAGTAGGACCGTAGTTGAGCAAACCGACTATCGGCAAACCCCCACCCCTCCCACCGCGCGATGGCTGAGAAAACAGGAGGGAGAAGAGATGGCTGTAGCACGGACTCCAAGAAAATTGGTGTCGTATGGGACTCGTGTGGGTGGCATGTGCCGTAGTGCTAGACGTGAATGCTAGTTATGGCCCATGCCACCCCACTATATCGAGCCTATATCGAGGTACAGTATGTAGAACAAATTTCCTGCAGTCCATGCTCAACACTCCTCTATCTCTCTTCTCAGCCAGCCAGCGGACGCGCGGAGCCCATCGTCTGTTTGCTCACATGCGGTCCCACATGTCAGTGAAAACGCAAGTGGACCCACTGAACCTGCACATCTTTCACCTCGACGTGCTGGTGATGAAAAACAAATCCAAGAAAGATCTTCGGTGGCCGCTTTTGGAGTTACTCAAGAGTAGTAAGATTCTATTTACAGTTTAACCCAAGATGCACATCTCGTGGCTTCAACTTATCAACTACCACTCTATTTTCTTTCACGACACGACCTGGATGCTGGATGTCCCACGTGCCGGCAAAAGGATGAAGAACCCGACCAAATCTTCGGTTGTGCTCTTGGATTAGACTAGTTGTGCTAACTTAAAAAATTTATTGTGTACTCCCTCCGTTCCAAAATACTTGACTTTCATTTGTCCAAAAATGGATGTGCCTATATACTAAAACATGTCTAGATACATATATATTTTGACAAATAGAAGGCATGTATTGTGCAACGGAGGGAGTAGAATGGATGCAAGTTTTTGTATTGGGAAGAAGAGTACATCCATATAGTGATAGAGCGCAATTTAGTAGATGTTCTATCACTTTTAGCTAGCACAGAGGCTATAGATGAGATTAGTGCACTTGTTGATACTCCTACTTGGTATGCGTGTTGCTGCTTAGACGCAGAGAAAAACAGACCGGAGGGAGTACTAGAATAGAGACTAGACATGAGACTAGATGCGAGGAAGCAACGTCTACTTCTTTACACTCGAAGAAGAAAGAAGCACGCAAGATCGAGCCTCCGCAGATCAACAATGAATGCATCGAGAAGGCACTAATCCAACTTACAGGAGTAGTAAAATGTATTCTTGTGGTTCTTATTTTCTTTGGTCTTGCTTTTCTAGTCAAAATTATTGTTGGAGTTCGTGCAAAACGGAGGTCCGTTTGGGGTCGTGCGTTGCAGTTGGCCTTACAAGTGGGACCGCAGTTAAGGAAACCGACTATCGGCAAACCCCCACCTCGCCCGCCGCGCGATGGCTGAGTTAGGGAAATGATGAGGTTGAAGCGATTGCTCTAGCACGGACTCCAAGAAATATGATGTCAGATGGAAGTCCTGCTGGTGGCGTGTGCCGTACTCCTGGACGTGAATGCTTGTTCTGGCCCATGCCACCCTACTACTCCTACTAGTTAGTACTATATAGTACTACTAGTATCGAGGATTCGAGGTGCTGGTTACGTAGTACAGTATGGCTACAGTAAAAACACCCGCACGACGCGCAAAGCATGTGAAGCTAGTACAAATAGTGTACTACTATTGTTGATTGGCCCCATCCGATAACCTGTTGCAATGCACATACAATTATGTATTCAGAAAATATATTTTTTGCCTCGTCGCACCACTCACTCACAGAAGCAACTCGAAAGCCATTCATAAATTTAGTAAGTTTATCACAGGCATATCATTTTATTACATACAACAGGTCATCAACCCACATCGACAACGAGGATACATTATAAATACTAAAGTTTTCACCACACAACAAATAACAAGCAATGAAATGAACTTCAACTCAACCATTCCTCGGTGTTGGAAACGCTTGCTTTGAACCACAAGTGATTCTCTGGGACAGGCCATCCATTGTCGATCTGGAGACCAACGCATGACTGATCATCCAGGTTGAAGCGGCCTACTATATCAGTACCAGGGTAGGGAACCACCCAAACGTCCGAGGTATAGACACAGTTGCTTCTCATAAATGGTAGTAACGTTGTGTCAACAGCAGTTGGATCGCCTTTCACCATCATTGGATAGTTTTTTCCAAGGAAGAGCGAGTTTTCTCCAATACTATCAATTCTGTACCAGGGAGAAGGAGTTGGCACTAGCACTCTAGTATCCATCCCCGAATACCATGCAATGGGTGTTGGAATAGGTCCGGAGAGTGTGACCATGGGAGACTACACCTGCTTCCTTAGCAGTAACATCATCAGTGGGCTATATACACATGAGAAGAGGTGATCCATCGGAATTAGTTGCCAGGCGCCAAATAGTATATGGGCGCTACTCGTCCTCATGCTCGTGATCATCACCATCATCATCTCCCCCTTGGTTATAAAAATCTTCAAGTATAGGTGGTGGAATGTTCACAGGACCTTGGAAACACAAGAAGAAGGTTAATTAGTAAGGCTGGCCATAGTGGGGGTAACATAAGTAGTATCACGCACTTGGGACTCGCAAACATGCTTATGTGGCAGGCAATTAAGGAAGAGAGAGATGGTTATAGTAACATAGGTAGATACCGTAACATAATAAATGTGATGCTACTATGTGTCATGCATGGCAATAAATGAGACAACCTATGATACTACTCTAAGATACTATGCACTATAGAGGTAGTAACATAAACTAGTAACATATGCATGTTACTAGTCTAAGTTACTCCCCACTATGACCAGCCTTGCTAACCCGCATGCATGTGGATGAAACAATTATAATTACGGTGGAAGACAAACGTACCGAAACAACGAGGATGTCATGCAAAAATAGTGCCACGAGTGGTGGCAGCAAACACAAGGCCCTCGTATTGAATTGCATCACAGTACTCATCCGTGTACAGAAACTGATTTTTGAGCAATATCCATCCAGTCAAACCAGTGACGACGGCAACAAGCTTGTCGAATATAGCAACAACTTCATAGTTGTTGTAATTCAAAGAGCGGTTGGGGACTTGAGAAATTGCTATCTTCCGTAGAAGACAGTCACCATGCTTGTATTTGAACGTGCATACAATACCGGTGTGCTCACCCTCTAGGCAGTCTGCAAAGATTTTTGGAAGTGGAACCCGGTCACGAGTGTACACATTCACAAGTTCCCACTCGCAGTTGGACCCAATGTAAACAACCCAATCTCCATTTGCGCCTGCCCAAGCCTTGCCCTCAAGCGATGGCATCTTCACATCATATGTATCATTATCAAGCGGCATCAACTTGCACAGGGCGAGGCCTCCGTCGTGACGGCGCCAGTCATCAGGGTCACGACGAAGAAGATAGGGGAGATCAAACCACTCCTTGACTCTTGGGTTCCTTGTAATGATGTTATTAGTTGAGTCGAGAATGGGCTTGAACGAACCTACCATGCTAGCCGAGGTGATGACGTTGCACCGATCAATGAGTTCCTCCACCACGTCATCTTTCAGATTGGGGCAAGAATAACGGGGTCGTTTCCATCCTGTTCCCTCCATGGAGAACACGATCGAACAATGGCAGAAGAAATGGTGAAGGGGTGAAGGAAAATGGAGGAGGGAGAGGAAGAGCGTGCGATAGCAGTTCCAAATCGAGAGGGAAAGGCGAAGAGTCGATGGACAGTTGCCAGTTTGCCACGGTTCACGAAGGGGCGCCCCGGCCTACATGTTGGTTCGGAAATACTCCTACTACTCGCCATCGTCTCACTGATATGTGGAACGGGACCACATGTCAACGAGACATGGTGTGTAATTTCTCGTGCAAAATGCGATCTGGCCGCGTTGGCCCGAGGTGCCGCATTAGTTATCGGCCTTTATTTTTTAATGGCGCGCCGTTCAGTTTTGAAGCACGACTAACTGGTACTGTATGTAGAGAAAATATAAACTACTCTACCACTACTCCACCTCCAGTACTAGTAGTATAAAGAAGATATATAGGCTGGAGCTTCAGCGCTTTCTTGCCAAGGGCTGCCCACTTGCTTCTCACACTACCACCCTCTCTCCAGATCTAAAAAAGACGGCCCCTCTCTCCCTCCTCACCGGTGGTCACAGATCCGCTGGGGAAGAAAAGGACGTGTAGCATTGACGCACTCGTCGTCAGCGAGCGAGGTCATGCACTGACGACAAGGACATCCTCTCAGACCTAGCGCCCGCGTGGGATCGCTTCCGTAGTGTGTGCGGAGGACGACGACCACGAGCGAAGCCACTTCCCGCCGACCCTCAGGTATGCTACCTCTTTTCGAACCATACCCTTGTTCTATTGCCCCATCTGGCACGTCGTTGCATGTGGATCTTTTTCCACTCCACCATCTTCCCAATTTTCTATCCTCTGTTCTGCTGGCCACGCAGACGAAAACCATAATTTGCACTATTAAAGGAAACCCTACTTCATGTAGACTAATGCATGTCTGGGTTGAATAAGGAAAGGAAAGGAGAATGTACTGTCCACGAGAGTAGGCATCGAACCCGCATCTAGGTTGAAAAGGGGAAATCAGTACATAAGGAACGAGTCTCGTGTCTCTTGGTTGAAGAAGGGTAGAAAGGCATGACAACGCAATAGAGAATGACCAGGTTGATCGGTTTGTTGTCCTCACATAGGAAAAAGGTGGCTAAAGAGAACAAAAATGGGACGTAGTCCACATATGCTATTATGCTGCCTGGATATTTGTTGCTCTGGGCAACCATACCTCCCTCACCACTCTGCGTCCGTGGAGGTACATCGTATTGGTGCGCCCACTGTCCGAATGGGCCTCCCATGCTCTTATTGCCACTTTTTTTGCTGTTAGTATAACGCCAGCAATCAAGTCAAGCAATTTTATAACCTTCAGATTTTTGCACTGTTAATGCTTATAGATTACATACCTCACTTTCATGAGATAAGTTAATTTTTTGTACAGTGTCACCAAAATGCCAAGGCGCTGATGTCATTTTATTTTGGTTAAACTGCACAGACAATTATGAAGACAAGAGGAAAGGTCAAGAGTGGGCACCTCCTCCTCCGGCTGTTCTCTTGATTATCAAGAGGAAAGATCAAGTTTTTATGTTTGATCGATTATCAAGATTGGGATAGCAATTTTTAAGGTCCCCCCGAGTTCGAAATGATATTTACCTTGGAGGTACATGGTTTGCAATTTTTTTATACTGTCATTAGTTAATAATGCTAGTTACCTTCAGACTTTTGTATTTGGTTTAATGCTCATGCACATCTAGTATACTAATGCTGAAACTTGTTACCTATACATTTTGTATTGTTAATTCTTATAGAAACCTTCCAGTGCTAGAGTTTATTTAAATTTGTTCAGTAAAACCATTGTACTGTACCCTGTAATAAACTAACAACTCTACTGTTGCACTAGCCACTGGATTAGTGTATATTTGTAGTATTCGAATGGTGTTGTATTGGTGTATGGACATAAATAAAGTGTGGCAAGCTTTCCCAGATATGTGCTCAAGAAAACTACTACCTGTTTTTCTAAATACTAGACGTTTGGGTACTTTAAATTGAACCGCGAAAACGTCTGATATTAAGGAACAAAGGGTGTAGAGTTCACTCAAATTATCCCGGTAAAGCTAGTCACACCTTTGTTAAAAATAATGTTCATTATGTTATCGGAGGAGGTCTGTATGTTTGTCTCTAATGCCTGTCTACTACATACCCGACATCATGATGTAATGTTAAGTCATTTCCTTTTGTACAGTGTAACTAAATTGTCAAGGCGGTGATGGCATTTTATTTTAGTAGAACTACACAAAATTTGCTTAAAAGAAGAGGAAAGGTCGGGAATGACTCAGTTTTTCAGGAAAAAAAACTATGTGTGCCTTCCTGACATCAGTCGTTGTTGCTTTATTTATTCCTTCAAACAGGTGGTTAGAAACAGTCTTGCTACCTTTTCCCATTAAGAAATTGGAATGCTTATATTTGTCAGTCTATGCTTCAACTGGTGCCACTTTTATAGTAATCACACTTTCAATATCTATGCAAACAGGGATGCTCGATTTTAGTGGAGCTGCACAAAAAGTCCAACTAGTTCAACATTAGGAGCATGTTTTTTTCCAGACCTTTATATCCAATTGGTGGCACTATGAGCTGTTCATTATGAAGGTACATGGTTTGCTACTATCTTGCTACTCTTTTTGTACTGTCATTAGATAGTAATACTAGTGGTTTGCATGTGAATTTATTGGCAGGGTGGACCTACATTGGAGGTGCAGGACAGGATTCAATGATTGGATGCTCAATTTCGGTTGTATCGATTTCACCTCTTCCATCACTGCGAACATGGTGTGGTATATGTTTACTAGCTGCTTGATATTTGTGCAGACAGAGATGTCTACCCCTTGCTATTTGGCAAACAAACAAAGTGTCCGCAATTTTGGTTGAACTGCACAAGAGAATAGTATAGTCACTGCATGCAGTACCATTTGAAAAAAGACACAAAGATTGGATAGTCACTTCATGGACTGCAGAAAAGTAGTACTGTACTATTTACTGGCCAATAGTTGGTGCTTCATTGCTTAGGTCTGATTATACAATGGGCATCATTTTCCCTAAGTTAAAGTTTGTATTTCGAAAATAGTCTCGCGGTGTGATCGAGAGAAGACCAAATCATATTGCAGTGGATGTTCCTCCAACATGTGTGGTTCATTCTCATGGTTCCAGCTATTGGTGAAACCACTTACGTTTGCAAGAGGAATTGTAGACTTCACAAACAAATTTGTCTTTCAATCTGTACTGAATGTTGGCCAAGAGAAGCATCCATGTTAGTAGGAAGAACAGATGTTTTTTCTAGATCTTTGCTTTTGGAGCTACATATTTGTATATGATATGTGAATCATTGAGATGCATTAACATGTTGATCTTATGTATGGGAATCGTACTAGTTAGTTTTAGTTGCGACGCAAGATCCGAAGTGGCTGATCTTTGCTTTTGGAGCTACATATTTTTATATGATCTGTGAATCATTGAGATGCATTAACAGTTACTTATTTCTATTTGCTCAGTGTTTACAAGTTACTGATCGATCACTAGCTAGCTTACAAATGCGCACCTGGCAGTTTTATTTGCGACGCAAGATGCGAAGTGGCAGTTTTTTGAATAGAAATGCATACCTCTGAAGAAACTGACAAGCTACACTATCGATCCTACACGGATAAATAGCGTATCACGCATGTACTACCTCCTTTCCGGTTTGCAGGGCTCAATTCAAGAAACGACCTACTCAATCCTACATGAATAAATAGCGGATCACGCACGTACTAGTACCTCATTTCCGGTTTGCAGGGCTTAATTCAAACCTCTCACCAACCAAGGTACTCCCTCCGTCCGGGTTTATTAGTCCCGTGAGCAATAATTAACGGCATGTAGAAGTTTAAGCCTAATTAATTCCAGCGATTTAAGTGGCTGCATGCGTGCCCTCGGCTGCGACTCGTTGCATGCTGCTTTGCATACTGCATGCGAGCGATTCTGAGTGCCTGCATGTAGCCGGTCGTAATTAAGGCAGTTAACTGATGCGAAAAAGATACGCTTTAATTGTTGCGGGCTTTTTAAATCCGTGAAATCATTATTGACAAGGAGGGAGATGATTCGAGTGCACTCGTTTGACCGCCATGCCATTATAATTCCAGACGGGACGGGACGGCACAGTCATAATTTCAGTTTCCCTAGTTTTCCACGGCAAGCTGGCGCGCTAAGTCATTATGCATTGAATTCCGATGACTGTCGCCCTACCTTCCCCCTATAAGTAATGTTTCCCGGCATTCTCCAGTGCCACCGTGACCAACTCGCCATATCCTCATAAGCCCCCACCAGCCCGATGTCGCTCGCCACATCCGCCATGCCCCCGCCCGTCCACGGTAGGCGACGCCGGAGGCGGTCACCGCCGGAACTAGTGTTCGGTTTTTCACCGGAAGGCAGACGGAGGGAGGAGGCATTCTATCTGTCTTTCGATGGCAATGCGCAGATCGAGGAGTTGTTGGAGCGCGACCGCATGGCGGAGTAGCAGGAGTTGTTGGAGCGCGACCGTCTCGTGGAGGAGCAGCGTAACGCCGATTTGTGCATCCAGCGGGACATGGAGCAACAGCGCACCGACGCTCTGAGTCGCGAGCAGAGCGCCCGCAACTGGGCTGACTATGTGGAGGCCGGCGACCGGCAAATAGCCCTGGAGGCTGTCGGGCACGCACGCGTTCGCGACGCCGATTTTTACTACCAGCTCGTCAAGTGGGTTTCCCGCTTGGAAGCCGAAGCTTCGGTGGACCACGTCGGCATGGAAAGGGCCAACGCGCGCGAGCAACGCGCCCTATCGCACCTCTGGCAAGTCCGAGGCGAGGCGCAGGACGCCGGTGCCGGTGTTTAACGTGTACCGCCGGCATCGTCTAGTTAGATAAGAGTAAGTTAGTACTTGTCTAGTGGGAGTAGATAGTTAACTTGGCTATGATGGTTGTCAACGTGGAAGTTCAGTACTCTATATGTGGATCAGACCTGTTACTTTGCTCTGAATGCTGAACTTTCTGTTTGAACGTATGGAATGGGTTGTTATTTTTTTAAATGGGTTGTATTTGTCCTCCACGGGTTTAGAGGCTGACTTCTGGGCCTAGCAAGTTGACGCGTACACAATCAGGAGATGATTGTACGTGGAGAGGATGATAGCAGGGACCCACCAAGGTCATGGCAGTACGCAAGCAAGTGCCTCCTTATTTCAAGCCAATAAAAAAATGGCTCCTCCTAGTGGATTTCTGACATTTGGGTCCCATTGCCATTGTCTAGTCAATAAACGAGAGAATTGCACAACGAGGGGCTGACACCAGGGACCCAGCAGCTCGCCCAGTTATTTTTGTTTTGGGTTAATTTGATAAACACCTCCGAGAAATGCCACTGCAATTTCCAAACTTTGAAAAATGCCATTTCATGCCATTTCTAGTGGCATTTTTTGAATTGTGGAGTGGCGTTTTTCAAAGTTTGCAAACTGCAGTGGCGTTTTTCAAAGTTTGCAAAAATTGCAGTGGCATTTTTCAAAGTTTGGAAATTGCAGTGGCATTTTTATGAATCACCATAATTGGAGTGGCATTTATCTAATATGTTTTTGAGACGGAAGCAGGGTTTCAACTGGGCTGTGCGGGACACTCTGGCCTGTCTAGACAGCCTTTTCTTTTATGTTTACCACAGACCAGCCCAATAGTTTTTTTTCTTTTTGAAAATGGCTAGCCCAGTTTTTTTGTGATTTGTCAAGTAAGTCACTTTATCAGGCCTGTTGAGCTAGACGAGGAGAGCTTCATTCGGCTGGCCGAGAAAATGGCCTATCAGTAATGAGAAATGGGCTATACATTTTTAAAACACATCAAACCGGCAATTAGTTTCAAATATCTTTTTTTTCATTTCGAGATTTTAAATTGCATTGATTTTTATGCATGGACAATTTATTGGATTTTATATTGATATACATTTATTTTTAAAATCAGTCTGAATGTGACTCGAAATTTCGGGATTAAAAACAGTTCAGACAGCACCGACATATGCAAAATTTCCTATAAACTTTTAACCATGGCCAGAATATGGGTTGTAATGCTAACAAAAAGAATATGGGCTCCAAAAAAACCCGTAAGAATTAGCAAATGGGCTGTAAACTATTTGAAATAATGGCAGATGGGTTGTATGTTGTTTTCCACAGATTTGCGGCTTTCCACAGATGGCCTGTATACTGTTGGATGTCCATCCAACGGCTGTCGTGCTTCTTCAATCTCTGCTCTTCCTGCTCCAGCCGCTCAAACAAGCGCCGGCGGGACTGCCTGCTCCCTCCTCCCCGCAGCCGACTGTGCTGCCGCGCAGGCCTCACCGCCCCACCATACTCCCATCGCTGGCCTAGCTATCCCTCTACTCACCCTCAGTCCCACACATGTTGTTATTCTCCGGCAACGGCAGACGAACTAGTAAACCCTTGTACTCCTCCGCGTGGGAAATAACTGCCGAGTATTCCCTGGCTCCGTGTCGTTCCCTTCCTAGGCCTCGCCGTCGTCCACTGCCCTGGTGCTCTCGGTGCGGCCTGGTCAACATGGTCAATGAACGACATCCATCGGAAGTGGACTGTAGGTGGAGAGGCTGACAGCTGGGTCCACGGCCGCACGCAACGAAATGCCTCCTTATTATGCGCAAAATAATGATTCCTCCACCTGACATCTGGGACCCACCAAAAGGGCCTCTGTATTTCGCGAAAAAAACGTTACCGCCGCTGACAGCTCCGACCCACCAGCTATATCTTCGCACGCAAGGAAGTGCCTCCTTATTACGCCCAAAAAAAAGAATACTCCCACTGCTAGCTGGGACCCAGTATAGTGGGGCAACTAAGTTGACGGGGACGAAGGGCTTTGTCAACTTAGTCAATATGCACGATTCTAGCTCGACTGACCGTACGATGTCCATCCAACGACCGTAGTGCTTCTTCAACCTCTGGTCTTCTTGCTCCAGCTGCCCAAAGCAGCGCCGGTCATCCCGCCTGCTCCTGCCTCCCGTGGCCGGCTGTGCTGCCGCAGAGGCCTCACCGCCCCCATACAACTCCCACCACTGGCCAGGCCATCCCTCCACTCCACTCACCCACACCCCTTGTTATTCTGCGGTGACGGCAGCGCGGTTGAACCAGTGAACTCTCGTACTCCTCTTCGCGTGGGCATCCACTGCCGCGTCTTCCCCGGCTCCGCGTCATCCCCTTCCTAGGCCTCGCCGTCGTCCACCGCCGTGGTGCTCTCGGCGCGGCATGGTCAATGTGGTCAACGACCGAATTCCATCGGAAGAATACTGTACGTGGATCAGGCTGACAGCTGGGTCCACGGCAGCCGCAAGGAAGTGCCTCCTTATTACGTGGAAAATAATTATTCCTCCACCTGACAGCAGGGACCCACCGGATGGGCCACTAGTATTTCGTGAAAAAAACGTTTGCCCCTGACTGCTGGGACCCACCCGACGGGCCACCGTATTTCGCGAAAAGAACGTTCCCCCTGCTGTCAGCTCGGACCCACCGGAAGTGCCTCCTTATTATGCACAAAAAATGAATACCCCCCTCAGCTAGCTGGGACCCACCTTGGTGGGAGGCTGACTTGTGGGCCTACTAAGTTGACGGGGACGGAGGGCTTTGTCAACTTAGTCAATATAAACGATTCTAGCTCCAGTGACCATACGATGTCCATCCAACGGCCGTAGTGCTTCTTCAACCTCTGGTTTTCTTGCTCCAGCCGCCCAAAGCAGCGCCGGTCGTGCCACATGCTCCTGCCTCCCGTGGCCGGATGTGCTGCCGCGGAGGCCTCACCGCCCCCTACTATTCCCACAGCTGGCCAGGCCCTGCGGCGACGGCAGCCTCACACTGCAGCCGAACCAGTCAACCCTCGTACTCCTCTCGGCGCGGGCTTCCACTGCCCCGTCTTCCCCGGCTCCCCGTCGTCCCCTTCCTAGGCCTCGCCGTTGTCCACCGCCCTGGTGCTCTCGGCGCGGCGTGGTCAACGTGGTCAAGGAACGATTTCCATCGGACGTGGACTGTATGTGGAGAGGCTGACAGCTGGGTCAACGGCCGCAGCAAGGAAGTGCCTCCTTATTACGCGGAAAATAATTATTCCTCCAACTGACAGCGGGGACCCACCGGACGGGCCACCGTATTTCGTGAAAATAACGTTTCCCCCCTAACTGTTGGGACCCACCAGCTACACCTTCGCATGCAAGGAAGTGCATCCGGGCAAAAAAATGATTCGCCCCTCTGACTGCTGGGACCCACCAGCTACATTTTCGCATGCAAGGAAGTGCCTGATAGTCGGGACCCACCTGGTCGAAGCGTACGTAGCATTGTCATTCTAGTCGCGGACGTGTACGTACGTACTGGTCGTTGTAGAGGCGCGCACATGTCGTAGTAGAGGCGCACACGTAGCATGTACACGTACGTACAGCTGCCAGGGTGCAAGAAAGAAAATACGGCCACGTATGTGTACATACGGGCGGGGTCTCGAACGCCTAGTCGCGCATACGTACGGCGAGGGCTCATGTTCATGGGGAGGCAACGGAATGCGTCGTGTTCATGGGGAGGCAACGGAATGCGTCGTGTTCATCAGGAGGCAACGGAATGCGTCGTGTTCATGGGGATGCAACGGAATGCGTCGTGTTCATCGGGAGGCAATGGAACGCGTGGGAGCCAACCGACTTGGACGGAACGGGCGATGGAAACGAGGCATGGCGTACCACACAACGGAGGAAACGGACCTCCTATGGTCGAAATGAGGGTCCAGTTGATCAGGAGGGGTGTGGCGTACCGCAAAACAGACGAAACAGACCTCTTATGGTCGAAACGGGGTCCTGTTCATCGGGAGGGGCGTGGCGTAGCGCAAAACGGACGAAACGGACTTGTGTTGGAGCGCTACGGTCAAAACGGGGGTCCTGTTCATCGGGAGGGGTGTGGCGTACCGCAAAACGGACCAAACGGACCTCCTACGGTCGAAATGGGGGTCCTGTTCATTGGGAGGAGTGTGGCGTACCGCAAAATGGGACTCCACGGGATACTGTTCATCTCCACCGTCGACCTCCTCCAGCCTCCACGGGCTACCGTCGACCTCCTCCAGCCTCCATGGGCTCCTGTTCATCCAGCCTCCACCGTGCGCTACTCCACCGGCTACTGTTCAACCACCCCTCCACCGTCTACTGTTCATCCAGTCCTCCACACCACGGGGTCCTGTTCAACCACCCCTCCACGGCCACCCCTCCACCGTCTACTGTTCATCCAGCCCTCCACACCACGGGTTCCTGTTCATCTAGAGGCAACGCCACCGCTCACTGTTCATCCACCCCTCCCCCCCCCTGCAACGCTTACTGTTCATCCAATCGATCAACTTCAGTTAGCAGCAGTAGCGAAGGAATCGCTCCATCGGGTTCAGTTAACAGCCATCGATCGATCGCTCGGGTTCAATAATGCGTAGCCTGCAGTGCAATCGCTCGGGTTCGGTTAGAGCCTAACGCCTCGCTCGGCTTCAGTTAGAGCCAACGCCTCGCACACACACATGTACGTACGAGAGAAACGTGCAGCGCTCCGCCCCTGACCTCCCACCGTAACCGACAACTCCCCGAAATTTTCCTCCTCCTCGTTTCTACCACGGTTTTTTCCGTCATGGACGGCCCAAAGAATGTCACGCAGCTGCGTCTCCGGCCCGCCCAGGACGAAAAGCCCATTTACTGTCATGATTTTTTGTCATAGAAGTAGGAGCCCACCACATCTATGATGATACCGGGTTTTGTCACAATTATCATCATAGAAGTGTCATATGTATGATAGAAAAAAAATTCGTTCGGCCCAAAATGTCACGGATGTGTCTTTTTTTTGTAGTGGCCACA
The DNA here is from genome assembly GCF_018294505.1 of Triticum aestivum. Taxonomy (NCBI): domain Eukaryota; kingdom Viridiplantae; phylum Streptophyta; class Magnoliopsida; order Poales; family Poaceae; genus Triticum; species Triticum aestivum. The sequence goes on along the minus strand of NC_057801.1, from coordinate 54,086,730 downwards.
CACGGCATGGAACAATTGATGTGTGTTCTAGGGGCGCCCCCCGTATATAAAGGAGGAAGGGAGAGGAGGCCTGTTGGGGAACGTTGCAGAAAATAAAAAAATTCTACGCTTCACCAAGATCAATCTATGGAGTCCTCTAGCAACGAGAGAGAGGAGTGCATCTACATACCCTTGTAGATCGCGAGGGGAAGCGTTCAAGAGAACGGGGTTGAGGGAGTCGTACTCGTCGTGATCCAAATCACCGAAGATCCTAGTGCCGAACGGACAGCACCTCCGCATTCAACACACGTACGGTTGGGGAAGACGTCTCCTCCTTATTGATCTAGCAAGGGGGAGGGAGAGGTTGATGGAGATCCAGCATCACTACGGCGTGGTGGTGGAAGTAGCGGTGATCTCGACAGGGCTTCGCCAAGCTCAGCGAGAGGGAGAGGTGGTACGGAGGAAGAGGGAGGCGCCAGGGACTAGGGTGCGGCTGCCCTCCCTCCCCCCTCTTTATATAGGGGGCCTAGGGGGGTGCGCCGGCCCCATAGAGATCCCATCTCAAAGGGGGCGGCGGCCTAGGGGGGGTAACTTGCCCCCCAAATAAAGTGGGGCGCCCCCCAACCCCTAGGGTTTCCAACCCTAGGCGCAGGGGAGGCCCAAGGGGGCGCACCAGCCCACCAGGGGCTGGTTCCCCTCCCACTTCATCCCATGGGGCCCTCCGGGATAGGTGGCCCCACCCGGTGAACCCCCGGGACCCTTCCGGTGGTCCTGGTACAATACCGGTGACCCCCGAAACTTTCCCGGTGGCCGAAATTGGACTTCCTATATAAAATTCTTCACCTCCGGACCATTCCGGAACTCCTCGTGACGTCCGAGATCTCATCCGGGACTCCGAACAACTTTCGGGTTACCGCATACTAATATCCCTACAACCCTAGCGTCACCGAACCTTAAGTGTGTAGACCATACGGGTTCGGGAGACACACAGACATGACCGAGACGACTCTCTGGTCAATAACCAACAGCGGGATCTGGATACCCATGTTGGCTCCCACATGCTCGTCAATGATCTCATCGGATGAACCACGATGTCGAAGATTCAAGTAATCCCGTATACAATTCCCTTTGTCAATCGGTACGTCACTTGCCCGAGATTCGATCGTCGGTATCCCAATACCTCGTTCAATCTCGTTACCAGCAAGTCACTTTACTCGTACTGTAATGCATGATCCCGTGACCAAACACTTGGTCACATTGAGCTAATTATGATGATGTATTACCGAGTGGGCCCAGAGATACCTCTCTGTCATACGGAGTGACAAATTCCAGTCTCGATCCGTGTCAACCCAACAGGTACTTTCAGGGATACCTGTAGTATACCTTTATAGTCACCCAGTTACGTTGTGACGTTTGGTACACCCAAAGCACTCCTACGACATCCGGGAGTTACACGATCTCATGGTTTAAGGAAATGATACTTGACATTGGAAAAGCTCTAGCAAACGAACTACACGATCTTGTGCTATGCTTAGGATTGGGTCTTGTCCATCACATCATTCTCCTAATGATGTGATCTCATTATCAATGACATCCAATGTCCATAGTCAGGAAACCATGACTATCTGTTGATCAACGAGCTAGTCAACTAGAGGCTCACTAGGGACATGTTGTGGTCTATGTATTCACACATGTATTACGATTTCCGGATAACACAATTATGGCATGAATAACAGACAATTATCATGAACAAGGAAATATAGTAATAATCATTTTATTATTGCCTCTAGGGCATATTTCCAACAGTCTCCCACTTGCACTAGAGTCAATAATCTAGTTACATTGTGATGAATCGAACACCCATAGAGTTCTGGTGTTGATCATGTTTTGCTCGCGGAAGAGGTTTAGTCAAAGGATCTGTGACATTCAGATTCGTATGCACTTTGCAAATATCTTGTCTCCATCTTGAACATTTTCACGAATGGAGTTGAAGGCGACGCTTGATGTTACTGGTCTTCTTGTGAAACCTGGGCTCCTTGGCAAGGGCAATAGCTCCAGTGTTGTCACAGAAGAGAGTGATCAGCCCCGACGCATTGGGTATGACTCCTAGGTCGGTGATGAACTCCTTCATCCAGATTGCTTCATGCGCTGCCTCCGAGGCTGCCATGTACTCCGCTTCACATGTAGATCCCGCCATGATGCTTTGCTTGCAACTGCGCCAGCTTACTGCCCCTCCATTCAAAATATACACGTATCCGGTTTGTGACTTAGAGTCTTCCAGATCTGTGTCGAAGCTAGAGTCGATGTAACCCTTTACGACGAGCTCTTCGTCACCTCCATATACGAGAAACATATCCTTAGTCCTTTTCAGGTACTTCAGGATGTTCTTGACCACTGTCCAGTGTTCCATGACGGGATTAATTTGGTAACTTCCTACCAAACTTACGGTAAGGTTTACATCAGGTCTGGTACACAGCATGGCATACATCATAGACCCTATAGCTGAGGCATAGGGGATGCCACTCATCTTTTCTCTATCTTCTGCCATGGTCGGGCATTGAGCTGAGCTCAATTTCACACCTTGCAACACAGGCAAGAACCCCTTCTTGGACTGAACCATATTGAAGTTCTTCAATATCTTATCAAGGTATGTGCTTTGTGAAAGACCTATGAGGCGTCTCGATCTATCTCTATAGATCTTGATGCCTAATATGTAAGCAGCTTCTCCAAGGTCCTTCATTGAAAAACACTTATTCAAGTAGGCCTTAATGCTGTCCAAAAGATCTATATCATTTCCCATCAAAAGTATGTCATGTACATATAATATGAGAAATGCTACAAAGCTCCCACTCACTTTCATGTAAACGCAGGCTTCTCCATAAGTCTGCATAAACCCAAACGCTTTGATCATCTCAACAAAGCAAATGTTCCAACTCCGAGATGCTTGCACCAGCCCATAAATGGATCGCTGGAGTTTGCATACCTTGTTAGCATTCTCAGGATCGACAAAACCTTCCGGCTGCATCATATACAGTTCTTCCTTAAGATAGCCGTTAAGGAATGCCGTTTTGACGTCCATTTGCCATATCTCATAATCATAGTATGCGGCAATTGCTAACATGATTCGGACGGACTTCAACTTTGCTACGGGAGAGAAAGTCTCATTGTAGTCAACCCCTTGAACTTGTCGATAACCCTTAGCAACAAGTCGAGCTTTATAGATGGTAACATTACCATCCGCGTCCGTCTTCTCCTTAAAGATCCATTTGTTTTCTATCGCTCGCCGATCATCGGGCAAGTCTGTCAAAGTCCATACTTTGTTTTCATACATGGATCCTATCTCGGATTGCATGGATTCAAGCCATTTGTTGGAATCTGAGCTCATTATGATGATGCATTATCGAGTGGGCCCAGAGATACCTCTTCGTCATACGGAGTGACAAATCCCAGTCTCGATCCGTGTCAACCCAACAGATACTTTCGGGGATACCCGTAGTATACCTTTATGGTCACCTAGTTACATTGTGACGTTTGGTACACCCAAAGCACTCCTACGGCATCCGGGAGTTACACGATCTCATGGTTTAAGGAAATGATACTTGACATTGGAAAAGCTCTAGCAAACGAACTACATGATCATGTGTTATGCTTAGGATTGGGTCTTGTCCATCACATCATTCTCCTAATGATGTGATCTCGTTATCAATGACATCCAATGTCCATATTCAGGAAACCATGACTATCTGTTGATCAACGAGCTAGTCAACTAGAGGCTCACTAGGGACATGTTGTGGTCTATGTATTCACACATGTATTACGATTTCCGGATAACACAATTATAGCATGAATAACAGACAATTATCATGAACAAGGAAATATAATAATAATCATTTTATTATTGCCTCTAGGGCATATTTCCAACAAGGCCGACCCTAGGCGCGCCCCCAAGTAGGAGGAGTCCTAATTGGGGTCCTAGTAGGATTCGCCCCCCTTCCTTTTATCGGAGGGGGAAAGGGGAAAGGAGAGAGGGGGAGAAGGAAAGGGGGACGCCGCCCCTCCCCTTGTCCAATTCGGACTCCTCCTTGGTGGGGGCGTGCCACCCCTTTGTGGTCTGGTGTGCCTCCCTCCTATGGCCCATATCTTCCCCCCGGGGGTTCCGGTAACCCCCCCCCCCCCGGGTACTCTGATATGTACCCGATACATTCCAGAACACTTTCGGTGTCCGAATACTACCTTCCAACATATCAATCTTTACCTCTCGACCACTTCGAGACTCCTCATCTTGTCCGTGATCTCATCCGAGACTCCGAGCAACCTTCGGTCACGAAAACACATAACTCATATAATACATATCGTCATCGAACGTTAAGCGTGCGGACCCTACGGGTTCGAGAACCATGTAGACATGACCGAGACACCTCTCCGGTCAATGACCAATAGCGGAACCTGGGTGCTCATATTGGTTCCCACATATTCTATGAAGATCTTTATCGGTCGGACCGCTATGACAACATACGTTATTCCCTTTGTCATCGGTATGTTACTTGCCCAATATTCGATCGTCGCTATCTTCATACCTAGTTCAATCTCGTTACCAGGAAGTCTTTTTATTCGCTCCGTAATGCAACATCCCGCAACTAACTCATTAGTCACATTGCTTGCAAGTTCATATGATATGCATTATAGAGAGGGCCCAGAGATACCTCTCAATACTCGGAGTGACAAATCCTAATCTTGATCTATGCCAACCCAACAAACACCTTCGGAGATACCTGTAGAGAATCTTTACAATCACCCAATTACGTTGTGATGTTTGATAGCACATAAGGCATTCCTCCGGTGTCCGGGAGTTGCATAATCTCATAGTTAGAGGAATATGTATTTGATATGAAGAAAGCAGTAGCAATAAAACTGAACGATCATTATACTATGCTAACGGATGGCACTTGTACATCACATCATTCTCCTAATGATGTGATCCCGTTCATCAAATGACAACACATGTCCATGGCTAGGAAACTTAACCATATTTGATCAACGAGCTAGTCTAGTAGAGGAATACTAGGGACATGGTGTGTTGTCTATGTATTCACACATGTATCAAGTTTCCGATTAATAAAATTCTAGCATGAATAATAAACACTTATCATGAATAAGGAAATATAAAATAAAAACTTTATTATTGCTTCTGAGGAATATTTCCTTCACGAATAACATTCGGTCACCAAATCATATAACTCATATATCAGTATATCGTCAACGAACGTTAAGCGTGCGGACCCTATGGGTTCGAGAACTATGTAGACATGACCGAGACACCTCTCCGGTCAATAACCAATAGCGGAACCTGGATGCCCATATTGGCTCCTACATATTCTGTGAAGATCTTTATCGGTTGAACCGTTATGACAACATACGTAATTCCCTTTGTCCATCTGTATGTTACTTGCCTGAGATTTGATCGTTGGTATCTTCATACCTAGTTCAATCTCGTTACCGGCAAGTCTTTTTACTCATTCCATAATACATCATCTCGTAACTAACTCATTAGTCATTTGCTTGCAAGGCTTCTTATGATGTGTATTACCGAGAGGGCCCAGAGACCTCTCTGATACTCGGAGTGACAAATCCTAATCTCGATCTATGCCAACTCAATAAACACCTTCGGAGATACCTGTAGAGAATCTTTATGATCACCCAGCTAGGTTGTGACGTTTGATAGCACACAAGGTTTCCTCTGGTATCTAAGAGTTGCATAATCTCAAAGTCAAAGGAATATGTATTTGACATGAAGAAAACAATAGCAATAAACTGAACGATCATTATGCTAAGCTAATGGATGGGTCTTGTCCATCACATCATTCTCCTCATGATGTGATCTCGTTATCAAATGACAACACATGTCCATGTTTAGGAAACCTTAATCATATGTGATCAACGAGCTAGTCTAGTAGAGGCTCACCAGGGGTACAATATTTGTTTATGTATTCACAGATGTAACTGAACGATCGTTATGCTAAGCTAACAGATGGGTCTTGTCCATCACATTATTCTCCTAATGATGTGATCCCGTTATCAAATGACAACACATGTCCATGTTTAGGAAACCTTAATCATATGTGATCAACGAGCTAGTCTAGGAGAGGCTCACCAGGGACACAATAACTGTTTATGTATTCACAGATGTATTTTAGGTTTCTGCTCAATACAATTCTAGCATGAATAAAAAAATCTTTATCATAAATAAGGAAATATAAAGTAACAACTTTATTATTGCCTCTAAGGCATATTTCCTTCAGATGGATCAATCCCACATCCAGTGGATGGGGGGAGTCTCTATTTTACAATATGTTGATGACACAATTATTTTTATGGAACATGATCTAGATAAGGTGGTGAATATAGAATTAGTGTTATGTCTTTTTGAAAAATCGTCTGGACTTAAAATAATTTTTCATAAGAGTGAAGCATTATGCTTTGGACACGCCAAAGGTGATGAGAGAAATTACAAACAATTGTTCGGGTGTGAAATTGGAAGTTTACCGTCTATGTATCTCGGTACCCGAATTCATCATAGGAAAATCACTAATAAAGAATGGAAATGCATCGAGGATAGGTTCGACAAAACTGAGTTGTTGTAAGGGTAAAATTATGTCATATGGGGGCAGGCTAATCCTTGTGAACTCGGCACTCACGAGTTTGCCTACGTTCAAGCTCTCATTTTTTGAAGTACCAATAGGGGTACAAAAAAGACTAGATTTCTATCGTTCTTGATTTTTTTTTTGGTAGTGATAAACGTAAGGACAAATACCGCCTGGCGAGGTGGGCTATTTTGTGTAGACCTAAAGACCAAGAGGGTTTGGGGATCGAGAATCTTGAGATAAAAAATAAATGTTCGTTAGCAAATGGCTTTATCCTCTCATTTCGAAGGGTGATGGAGTGTGGCTGTTGTTATTGCATAACAAGAATTTACACTCAAAGACATTGGCTCAAGTCATTGTCCAGCCGTTTGATTCATCCTTCTAGAAGAGTTTGACGAAGACTAAGGTTGCTTTTTTAACAGGGAAAGATTTCATATTGGTGATGGCCGAACAACTAGGTTCTGAGAGGATATTGGCTTGGGGACATACTCCTTGCTTTACAATTCCCTTCTTTGTACAATATTGTCCAGCGCAAGGAAGACTACGTTAGAGCGATGTAAGGTCAAATCCATTGAATATCTAGTTCATGAGAGCTCTAATCGGGGATAATTGGACTGCGTGGGTACATTAGTTCATGGTTGATACCTATTAGCCTCGCTAATGAACCAGACACATTCCACTGGAAGTTGATGCCTTCTGGGCTTTTCATGGTATATGGTCAACTCTGGACCAGTCTTCCGTTCAAATCACACAAACAAAGGTACAATTTAAAAAAAAATGTGGTTTGTTCATAGGGGAGTAATTCTTACTAAAGATAATCTAGCAAAACATAAATGGCAATGCATAAATAATGTTGCCTATGTGATCAGGCCAAAACAACACACCATCTGCTAATTACATGCTTGTTTGCCACTCTTTTATGACGCACGATTCATGTGACGTTCAGCTTGCCTCCACCTTCCAGTATTATCAATATGTTAGTTCTCGAACATTCAAAAAGATTCGAAAAGATCCTCATGATTAGGTTTCTTCCTTCAGATCATCGTAGCACTAAATATTGGTGACAAGCTATAAGATGATCAGATTTATAAGTAAATAACTCTTATTCGAATATGATGCCACACCACTCACCATAAAATATGATGTCAAATCAATGTTGAGGATATCGCTTATCGTTAGCGTGTCGGTGAGCTGGGGATTAGAGATTAATCAGAAATCAGTCAATTAATCAATTTTATCGGTCGACTATTAATCGGCCATTTTTTGCAAATCCCATGTTCTCAGCACTAAAATATGCTATATTCAATACCAAAACAATGTTGGAATGAAGTGTTACCTTGATTCATAGCCTTTGAATCCTCGTATAATGACAAAAGAAATAGGACAACAATACATATTCCATAACAAGGTCCACAAAACACAAATAAACATAGTACTATGAATGGGCTCGATTTATCGGTAGATTCTCGATAAATCGCTTATCACAGCGATAATTCGGTCCAAATGATAAACGGTGAAGATAAGGCATAATCTTATTGGTCAACCGCCGAGTAGCGATAAATTGGACGATAAATCACTGAATGAGATGATTTTTTGAACAGTGCAAAGTCAAATCTCTCTCGATCATAATATCAGTCCTTAGAAATTCTTCTGTGCTTCCGGCTGCACAAAAGTTTTAGGCGGCAAAGACAAGTCCCTTCTCTGTCACGAGTTATCGACAACAAGTTCCGCGGGACCAGACACATGAGATTATCGCCACCTACTATGAGCAAAAACCAACCAAAAATTCCACGTTACTTTTTTTTGGCAAGAAAACTTCCGTCTATTCATTTTCAATCATGGCAGTACAACGAACGCCAGAAATAATAAAAATTCCATGTTATTATTATACAGTACATATAAACTAAACAGAGGAAGAACACTTGTTTGAACTTTTTAATTGAAAAAAACGCTTTTGAGTTCTGATCAATGATGAGTAGACTCATCCATCGAAATTTATATAGAAAGAGAAAAAAAATGGAAGAAGAGGAGAACTGGCCATCGTGGCAGTCGTCTGATTGGCCAAGCAAGCATCGTGGCAACCAGATAAAGATAAGGCGGATAAACTCGTCGATGTAGCTCAAAAAAGAGAGAACGCGACAACAGCCAGCCAGGCAGCCAGAAGCTAGCTCGTCATGGCCATGTCAATCCTCGGCGCTCTCAAGCTCGCCCCGTCCCCTCCGGCGACGACGGAGCAGCCGGCATGGCGCGCCCCCTCCTCGCTGCACTTCCACCTCGCCAACGCCGGCGCCGCCGCGCTGGTCGCCGCCTCGCTGCTCGTCGCCGACCCGGCCCTCGCGTTCAGGGTTAGTTGTATTGTATTTGTACCGGTCGACCGATTGAGGTGGCGTTAATGGCGTGTGGGTGGATGCAGGGAGGCGGGCCGTACGGGCAGCAGGTGACGCGGGGGCAGGACCTCACCGGCAAGGACTTCAGCGGCCAGACGCTCATCAAGCAGGACTTCAAGACCGTACCTAACTACTCTCACCTCCCCTTCCCATCGATTTTTACAAATTGTTTCACTCGAAATGATGTGATCATGCCTCAGATTTCTTCTTCCAGTTATATCAACAGCAAGTTCTGACTGAAGTTTCTAGCATGTAGAGAACTAGAGATAGAACAGAACATCTGAATGTTCAGAGTATTTCTGAATTTTGATGATTTATCTGAATTTGCGTTTCTTTCTGCAGTCTATCCTGCGGCAGACCAACTTCAAAGGCGCAAACCTGCTCGGCGCCAGCTTCTTTGATGCGGACCTGACAGGTAGCAGCCTACGGGTTTGCACTTATTCTTGATCTTCTCAGCTGTTCCAGCTTCCAACAGACACTAGTTGTGATGCTTGTCTACAGTCAAGTGTGAAGTTCTGAAGCCATAGTGATATCGCAATGTTTTGACTGTTTCATGGTGAATTCAGGCGCTGATCTCTCCGACGCCGACCTTAGAAACGCCGATTTCTCGCTGGCAAATGTAACAAAGGTACATTCCTTCACAGTAATCGTTGGGTTCAGGATAAGCGGTAACATAGCTGGCCTGAATTTTGCTGGAAACTATCTATTCGGTTGAATGACCATCACACAGAACTTATTATGTTGTTCCTGTCTCATCACAGCATCAGACTAGCAGTACTTCTTTTGTTTCTTAATTGATTATTGCGCTCTGCCTTAATTTTGGAAAATGGCTTTACAGCGATCTTGTGATTTGGCTTGTCTTGTTCCATTCTGCAGGTAAACTTAACAAATGCCAACTTGGAAGGGGCACTTGTGACAGGGAACACTTCTTTCAAAGGTTCCAACATATACGGGGCAGGCAAGTGCTAACTGTTTATCTCCAAGCCCTGTCTGAATTCTCAACGTATTTGGATTATTACCATGTGATTAATGTCATGCCATCATCTTAAAACCTCTGTTCCTAATGTAAAAAATGTTCTAGCCACACCATTCTGAAACAAATGAGCAAAACGGAAAATTTAACTACTTCAATTCAATCTCAATCTATGAATAGGATTGCAGTCGATCGAAGGTTCTTGTATTAATGCATTATGGCATCACCAGGTCATGTTGTTCTCATTTTTCCCTTTGCAGATTTTACCGATGTTCCACTACGAGACGACCAACGGGACTACCTCTGCAAAATTGCTGATGGGTAAGAGGAAAGCCGGCCAATGTCGATATTCAAGAATTATTCATCCATCTAATCTCCCATTTTCCATTTTCCATTTTGTGCGTGATGAAGACATTTCGTGGTTCTTATTAATTTTTGCAATTGATGTGCACCAGGGTGAATACAACTACCGGGAACGCTACGAAGGAGACTCTCTTCTGCAAATAATGAACATAAATGAAGGAGAATGGGGAGACTAGAGAATTCAGAGGTTGATTTAGTTCTCGAATAGTACTACCATGTTTCTCTCTTTATTTTTCTTATATCTTCCAGGGTGGAGAGAGTTCCGTGAACACACAAAGAATATATGTATCGGGTGAATAGTTGCTGGGAAATCAAGTGCTTACTCGGATGGTGTTAGCCTGTCAGGCATATTTAGTCCAGGGTTAGTTTTGCCGAAGTGTACGTAACAAAGTTAAAGCTGTTAGGTGTGACAAAAAAAAACACTCAAATATATATTCCTTTGATAATAATATTGATACATGGAAATTCCATTCATCTATTTTTTCCTGAATGCACTAGTTGGGCCGATGCTGTAACACATCAGAGGCAATACTTATTCAATACTAGTTGGGCCGGTCCTTGCTTGCATGGTGCGTGATAAACACAACAAATTGCACAAACAAGTTAATTATTCAGGTACTGCTACTGAAGCAACGGCACTGCTTCTGAGATATGCATCCTTGATTCCATGTAGCTTGGCAGCTACCTCTTGCATGTTGATGCGTTCGCCCGGGGATGTCTTAGTGCAGCAAAGGCCAACATTTAGCACAGATAGCAGACAATGTACATGTTTTTCCTTGAAGGCTATTGGAGTTTCATCCAACTCTTTTAGGCACCGGGCCCTGATGGTTTTCCGGCAGAGTTTTATAAAAAATGCTGGCATATTATTAAGGGGGATCTGTTGCCTCTGTTTAATAATCTCTTCTCTGGACAGCTTCAGCTTTTCCAGTTGAATTTTGGGACGATAACCCTTCTCCCTAAGAAAACAGAGGCTGTGAGAATTGAGCAATTCAGGCCCATCTATCTTCTGAATGTTAGCTTCAAAATCTTTACCAAGGTTGGGACTAATAGGCTCATAAAGATTGCGCATGCGGTGGTACAGCCTACCCAAACTGCTTTCATGCCGGACAGGAACATCCTTGAAGGGGTTGTGGTCCTTCATGAAACGCTCCATGAGATCCACAAGCTGGACGGGGTTATTTTCAAAGTGGATTTCGAGAAAGCGTATGACAAAGTCAAATGGCCCTTCCTTCAACAGGCCTTGCGTATGAAGGGATTCGATGAAGCTTGGCGACGCCAGGTAGAATCCTTCACGCAAAAAGGAAGTGTTGGAATTAAAGTGAATGACAATATAGGTCATTATTTTCAGACACACAAAGGCCTGAGGCAAGGTGATCCGATTTCTCCTGTTTTGTTCAACATTGTGGCGGACATGTTGGCAATTCTTATAGGAAGGGCAAAGGAGGCCGGTCAGGTGGGTGGCTTGGTGCCTCATCTGGTTGACGGGGGTGTCTCCATTCTGCAGTACGCTGATGATATCATATTTATGGAGCATGACTTGGTAAAAGCGAGAAATATGAAGCTAGTGTTATGCTTATTTGAACAATTGTCCGGATTAAAGATTAACTTTCACAAAAGCGAGTTGTTCTGCTTTGGTAGAGCCAAGGAGGAACAAGAGGCTTATAGGCAATTGTTTGGTTGTGAGTTAGGGGTTTTACCTTTCACGTACCTAGGTATACCCATTCACGATCGTAAGCTAACAAACAGAGAGTGGAAGTGCATCGAGGATCGGTTTGAGAAAAAACTCAGTTGCTGGAAGGGCAAACTCATGTCTTATGGAGGCCGGCTGATTCTTATCAATTCAGTGCTCATGAGTATGCCGATGTTCCTTCTATCATTCTTCCAAGTGCCAGTTGGGGTTCGGAAAAGGCTGAACCTTTACTGATCAAGATTTTTTTGGCAGAGTGATGATCTTAAGAGAAAGTACAGACTTGCCAAATGGGATGTAATCTGTCGACCAAAGGACCAAGGGGGTCTGGGTGTTGAGAATCTTGAGGTCAAGAACAGATGCCTTCTCAGTAAGTGGTTGTATAAGTTATCTGTTGAGACAGACACAACGTGGGCACAGATTCTTCGTAACAAGTATCTGCAGTCCAAGACTTTGTCACAGGTGACCGTGAGACAAACGGACTCGCCGTTTTGGAAGGGGCTTATGAGAGTTAAGGCCGCCTTCTTTAATAGAACAAAGTTTGTCGTCGGTAATGGTAACAATACCCGTTTCTGGGAGGATACGTGGCTTGGTGATACACCATTGGCGTTACAGTATCCGTCCCTGTATCGTATTGTTCAACGACGTGACGCGCTGGTTGCAACGATTATGCAGTCCGTTCCCCTTAATATCCAGTTTCGCAGGGTGCTTATTGGTGATAGGTGGGGAGCTTGGCTTCATCTGGTGACTAGACTGATGGAGGTTCAGTTAGCTCATCAGCCCGATCAATTGTGTTGGAAACTTACTGGGTCTGGAGTGTTTACGGTTAAGTCGATGTATATCGATGTCATTAACTCTAGCGTCATTCCTAATTCCAAACATGTTTGTAAAGTTAAAGTTCCTTTGAAGATTAAAGTGTTTATGTGGTTTGTACATAAACAAGTCATTTTAACAAAGGACAACTTGGTTAAGCGCAATTGGACTGGCTCTACTAGGTGTAGCTTCTGTGATCAGGACGAGACCATTAAGCACCTCTTCTTCGAGTGCCCATTGGCGAGAGTCTTATGGCGCACGATGCAAATTGCCTTTAACATTACTCCACCGGACTCGGTAGGTTCGTTGTTTGGAACGTGGCTGGCTGGGATAGAGTCCAAAACCGCTGGACACATTCGTGTTGGAGTATGTGCGTTGTTATGGGCAATTTGGAACTGCAGGAATGATTTGGCTTTTAACAGAACAACAACTATTCATTTTTTGCAGGTTTTATTCCGTGCTACGGCGCTGATCCGTTTGTGGTCCTTAGTCACTCCGATGGCGGCCAGGGAGCGTTTGGTTACTGGGTATGTCCGGTGGGAGATGGTTGCGCGGGATATCTTCAACCGATTTGGATGGCGGTCGTGTAATAGGATAGGCGATTAGTTTTCCTATCTTTTTTCTGCCAGCCGGTTGTGGCTTTGTGGCCTTTGTTATGTTTGCATCGAGGCTCTGTGTGAGCTTCCCTCTATTTACATTTCCAGACTTTCAGACTTTGTAAAACCTTTTTACTTATATTTATGGCCGTATGCATCATTCTGATGCAGAGGTCGGGGAGCCCCCCTTTTCTAAAAAAAAATCCAACTATTTTAGTAGCTGGGGGTCAACAATCTCCAACACCCTATCAGGGAAGCTGGCCTCTGTAAACTTCACAATGCTTAGTCCATCAGTAAACATGTCATCAGTTGGCCTTCTTCGAATGAATATCTCGAGGAGAACGACACCAAAGCTGTAAACATCTGCGACGGTTGAAACTTGACCACCCCCTGCATATTCTACAGATCAATGAATAAAAGGACAAGTCAATTTCGCTTTCGCTGGTCAACATAGATGCGGAAAAATATAGCAACACCAGACATAAAAATATTATTACCTGGAGCAGCATATCCAATCGTTCCCACTACTGCAAGTGAAGAAGAGTTATTGTTTCCAAGAGATGATGCTGTGGAAGCAACCTTGAATCTTGCCAGGCCAAAGTCTCCAACATGAGCTGTCATATTGTCATGTAGAAGAATGTTACTGGGTTTCAAATCACAATGAACCATTGTTTCCTGGTTGTTGTGATGTAGGTACTCCAATGCATCCGCTACATCCACCGCAATGCTCATCCTTTGGGCCATTGTAATGTGGTTCAAATCTGAAGAGCCTTCATAATCTCGAGTCGAGTATAGCAGTTTATGCAAGTCTCCTTGTGGCATGAGCTCATAGACCAGGGCCTTGAAATCATTGCCCTTAGAATCAATGCTCGAGCATGCGGTTAGGATAGTCACCAGATTGCGATGCCGAACATTTCTCAGCGCTTTACATTCTGCAATGAAGCTCTTGTGTGCTCCTCTTGTCTCTAGGTTGAAGACTTTTATGGCAACCTCATTTTCTTCCTCTCCTAGTTTTCCTTGATATACAGAACTGTATTTCCCTCTGCCAATTAAGTTGGATGTTGAGAATCCCTGTGTTGCTGTCGCTACATCATTGAAAGATACTTTTGGAAATTTTGTAGCAAATGATGGCACCAATACAGATTGTGTCTTGTGTTTTCCTCTCAAAAGCAGTATGCCAAATATCAGCATAGCAAGTGACACCATACTGGCTATTGGGATAACTAGTTTGAGCACCAAAGATTTCTTGTGCCTAGTTGACTTTGAAGGTAGAACAGAACATGGTAGCATGTGTAACTCCACTACACCACCACAAAGCCCCCTGATTTCCGTCAATCTGCACAGCAGTTGCATTCTTGAAGATCCCATTAGTTGGAACCTCGCCAATAAGATGGTTGAATGAAAAATCAAGTGCCACAAGAAGTTCTAGGTTGCCAAGAGATGTTGGTATTGACCCAGTTAAGTTATTGGTAGAAAAAATCAGAAATATCAAGCTACTTATGTTGCCTAACGAAGTCGGAATGCTTCCGCTGAACATATTCGAGTCTAACTCAATGTCTTGTAAGCTTTCACAACCAGCTAGAGTGTTTGGGATATCTCCGGATAGTTTGTTTGTCGAAATTTGAAAATATACAAGTTGTCTGGCATTGCCAATGTTGGCAGGAAGTTGTCCATCAAGCTTGTTGGAAGATAAGACAATTCCAATTATTGATGGGATTTTGAAGATCTCCATCGGAAACTTGCCATGAAGGCTGTTTTTAGAGATGTGCAAATATTGAAGCATCGGAAAGTTTCCAAAGCTTGGTGGTATGTGGCGAGTGAATTGATTTGATCGTAGATAGAGCCCTCCTAAACGAGACAAGTTTGACATGGATGATGGGATGACCCCCGTAAAGAAGTTTTCCCCTAAACCTATTTGCTGTAAAGTTTTGAGAGTGCCAATACACTCTGGAACCACACCTGTAAAGTGATTCACTTCCAATGATACAACAACGAGGTTGCGAAGGTTTGCTATGCCGGAAGGAAATTCTCCCGTTAGTTGATTTTCCCCAAAGTATAGATATTGGAGCTGATTGGAAAGGTTACCTACACTAGTAGAAAAAGGACCTAATATGAGACACATTAGTGCCGGTTGGGTTTTGAGCCGGCACTAATGTGTCCATTAGTGCCGGTTCCAACGGCTAGCCGGCCGTTCTCATTAGTACCGGTTTGTGGCGAACCTATAGTACCGGTTCGTGCCACGAACCGGTACTAAAGAGGGTGGTGGCAGGGTGTTGTCAGCCTGGGGCCCGTCCAGCACCTTTAGTACCGGTTCGTGGCACGAACCGGTATTAAAGATCGACGTACATAAACCCTTCGTCCCCCCGAGCCACTGTGTTCTTCCCCTTTCCCCTCACTTCCTCTGTTCTTCCCCCTCTCTCCTCGAGCTCCTCACAAATTTTGCCCAAAATTTGTCAAGATTTGAAGGCCCCCATCCATTCAAATGATCACAAAGGTTAGCAACTTTGTCCTTTCAACTCTCATTGCTAGATTAGCTCTTGCAATGCTTTGTATAGCGATTAATTTGGGAGGAATAATTATATTTGCTAGTATTTGATTTATATGCAATTTGAGCACAAAAATAACACTTAGTTTGCATATGTAGGTGTGGTTTACTTATTTCCTTCTAAATCTCCGTCGTAACCACCGTCGATCGCCCGCACCGTCCCGTCGCCGGCACCACCTTTTGGTGAGGCTCTTGTTCATGAATGTTTTACATTACCAAATTAATGTTTATGTGATTTGGATATATAGTTACTCGTATAATTATCTTACCTGTACGTTTGTTTGTTATACATAGTGCCATGGTTTTGATATCCGTCCCCGTCGGCCCTCGTCCTTGTTATGATTCGGATGTGGTATATTCTCTTTTAAAACTAGTTGTTGCATTTCGTGTTTATGACAAATTATGCCCATCAAGTTGACATAGATATTTTTATCTAGGAGGTATGTGAACCGGAAATTCCAACCGACCCTATTGTCGAGAGGTTAAATTTAGTTGAAAGAGAAAACGAGTATTTGAAAGAAAAATTGAAAAGAATTGAGGGGGAGAAGATGGAGTTGGAGTTGCATGTCGCCGACGTCGTCGATGATCACAAGATCAAGATGGAGAAAATGAGGTTGAAGATTAGAAAGATTAGAAAATATGCCATTGATAGTGTGGCTTGGTATCATTATGCTGTTGGATCAATTGTTACCTTAATTGCGATCTTCATCGCATTGTTGTTGCATTTAAATTCTTTAGCTAGAGAGTTATTTGTATGTTGCATTTAATTAAGTGTTGTATATGAACTTTATGTATGAACTTGTATTAATTTGGTCTATTCGGTGTTGTGTAATGAAGATGAGCCGACAATGGATGTATGATGACAGATGCTCTCCCGAGTTCATTAATGGCGTGCATACTTTTCTGCTTGCCGCTGAGGCAAACAAGCGGGCGGATGGTTTTATGCCTTGTCCATGTGCTGGTTTTAAGAATGGTCACAGTTACTTTACGTCAAGAACCATTCACGTTCACCTATTTGAGTCCGGTTTCATGCCCCACTATAATGTTTGGACCAAGCACGGAGAAATAGGAGTTATGATGGAAGACAATGAAGAAGAAGAGGACGACGACGGCTATCCTGGCCATGGGTTCCCTGAATACGATGATACAACAATGGGGGAAGAAGCTGAGCCGGCAATGCAGAAAGAAGCTGAAGAAGAGGCAGCAGATGAGCCCGCTGATGATCTAGGTCGGGCCATTGCCGATGCAAAGAGAAACTGCGCAAGTGATCTGGAGAGGACGAAGTTGCAACGCATGTTAGAGGATCACAAGAAATTGTTGTACCCGAATTGCGAAGCTGACAAAAAAAAGTTGGGCACCACACTTGAATTGCTGCAATGGAAGGCAGAGAATGGTGTATCTGACAAGGGATTTGGAAAGTTGCTGGTAATGATAAAGAATATGCTTCCAAAGGACAACGAATTGCCCGAGAGTACGTATGAAGCAAAGAAGGTTGTCTGCCCTCTAGGGTTAGAGGTGCAAAAGATACATGCATGCCCTAATGACTGCATCCTCTACCGTGGTGAGTACGAGGATTTGAATGCTTGCCCGGTATGCGGTGCATTGCGTTATAAGATCAGTCGCGATGACCCTGGTGATGTCGAGGGTGAGCGCCCCAGGAAGAAGATTCCTACCAAGGTGATGTGGTATGCTCCTATAATACCACGGTTGAAACGTTTGTTCCAAAACAAAGAGCATGCGAAGGCGATGTGGTGGCACGTAGAAGACCGTAAGAAATACGGAAAGTTGAGAGCACCCGCTGACGGTTCACAGTGGAGAAAAATCGAGAGAAAGTACTGGGAGGAGTTTGCAGGTGACCCAAGGAACGTATGGTTTGGTCTAAGCGCAGATGGCATTAATACTTTTGGGAAGCAGAGCAGCAACCATAGCACGTGGCATGTGACTCTATGTTTGTATAACCTTCCTCCTTGGTTGTGCATGAAGCGGAAGTTCATTATGATGTCAGTGCTCATCCAAGGCCCTAAGCAACCCGGCAACGACATTGATGTGTACCTAAGGCCATTAGTTGAAGAACTCTTGCAACTGTGGAATGGAACAGGTGTACATGCATGGGATGAGCACATGGGGGAAGAATTTGACCTAAAGGCGTTGCTGTTCGTGACCATCAATGATTGGCCTGCTCTCAGTAACCTTTCAGGACAGACAAACAAGGGATACCGCGGATGCACGCACTGTTTGGATGATACCGACAGTATATATTTGAATAGTTGTAAGAAGAATGTGTACCTGGGACATCGTCGATTTCTTCTGAGCAGGCATCCCATAAGAAAGAAAGGCAAGCATTTCAAAGGTGAGGCGGATCACCGGACGAAGCCTCGCCACCGTACTGGTGCTGATGTACATGATATGGTCAAGGATTTGAAGGTAATTTTTGGAAAGGGTCCTGGCGGACAACCTATTCCAAAGGACGCTGACGGACACGCACCCATGTGGAAGAAGAAATCTATATTTTGGGACCTGCCATATTGGAAATACCTAGAGGTCCGCTCCGCAATCCACGTGATGCACGTGACGAAGAATCTTTGTGTGACCCTGCTTGGCTTTTTGGGCATGTATGGGAAGACAAAAGATACACCAGATGCACGGGAGGACCAGCAACGTATGCACGGAAAAGACGACATACATCAGGGTCAGGCCAGCTACGCTCTTACCAAATAAGAGAAGGAAATCTTCTTCGAATGCCTGCTCAGCATGAAGGTACCATCTGGCTTCTCATCGAATATAAAGGGAATAATAAATATGGCAGAGAAAAAGTTCCAGAACCTAAAGTCTCATGACTGCCACGTGATTATGACGCAAATCCTTCCGGTTGCATTGAGGGGGCTTCTACCGGAAAACGTTCGATTAGCCATTGTGAAGCTATGTGCGTTCCTCAATGCAATCTCTCAGAAGGTAATCGATCCAGAAATCATACCAAGGTTACAGAATGATTTGGTGCAATGTCTTGTCAGTTTCGAGTTGGTGTTCCCACCATCCTTCTTCAACATCATGACGCACGTCCTAGTTCACCTTTGCGAAGAGATTAACATTTTGGGTCCTGTATTTCTACACAATATGTTCCCCTTTGAAAGGTTCATGGGAGTCTTGAAGAAATATGTTCATAACCGTGCTAGGCCAGAAGGAAGCATCTCGAAGGGCCATGAAAATGAGGAGGTCATTGAGTTTTGTATTGACTTTATACCTGACCTTAAGCCGATTGGTGTTCCTGAATCGCGGCATAAGGGCAGACTGGAAGGAAAAGGCACGCTAGGAGGGCATCAAATAATATGTATGGACGGGCATTCTCTCACTGAAGCACACTACACAAGTTCTACAGAATTCCGCCTTGGTGGCTCCGTATATGGAGGAACACAAGAATTTTCTACAGTCCAAACACCCAGAGAAGTCTGACGACTGGATTACACGCGAACAAACGAGGACTTTCGCCGGTTGGTTGCAGAAACGTGCCCTTAATGATGGCGATATTCAAAATGACATGTACTCGCTGTCCCAGTTACCATCTTCGAATATAATGACTTTCAAAGGGTACCAGATAAATGGGAATACATTTTACACAATCGCCCAAGATAAGAAGAGCACCAACCAAAACGGCGGTGTCCGCTTTGATGCAACAACCAACACGGGAAAGGAAACATATTATGGTTACATAGAGGACATATGGGAACTTAACTATGGATCAGGTGATTTGAAGGTCCTTTTGTTTCGGTGCAAATGGGTCAATATGACACAAGGCGGGGTAACGGAAGACCCGCAGTACGGAATGACAATCTTGCGTATGCAGACGAACCATTCGTCCTAGCCAATGATGTGGCGCAGATTTTTTATGTGAAAGACATGTCTATCAGGCCGAGAAAAAGAAAAGATAAGGAAGTGAATGGATCATACGACGAGCCAAAGTTCCACATAGTTCTTTCAGGAAAAAGAAACATCATGGGAGTGGATGACAAGACAGACATGTCAGAAGATTATGAAAAGTTTGATGAAATTGCTCCATTTACAGTGAATATTGACCCGAGCATCCAGTTAAATGATGAAGATTTTCCCTGGCGACGGCGCAAAGGGACACACGAGAAGAAAAAGTTTCACACCCAAATATCTGGGATGTGATCGGCTTCACTATCATCACTTTCTTCTGTGTTTCACACCCAGGAGGGAATGTCTGTAATAGTTAGGGTAGTTAATTATGTGTTTTGGCATTTGAAACGCGAAGAAATTTTATGTGCAAATAAATTCTTTTTCATGCATTTACTGATTTTTTTTCCAGCTAAATGACCCTGAAATTGAAAAGCATTTGAAGTGAACTCAGAAAAGGTTAAAAGTTGGCATGGTATCATAATTTCATACAAATAGCATGTGCAAAAAAGTAGAGAGGGTTACGGCAAAAACTGGATACACTTCGTGTACAAAATGGACAATCTTTTTCGAAGTATCAGGGTTTCCGACGAAAACTAAAATGTTACAAAGGCGTTTCATTTTTTAAATAACCTAAGCATTACCAAATTGAATATAATGATAAAACACACTAATATTAAACATAAGAAAAAAGAATCACTGAAAAATCTTTTTCCAAAGTTAAGTTATTCACAAACTAATGATTCACACAAATTTCAAATAATTCAAAATTTAAACTATTCAAATTTAAAAACTACCGGCACTAACAGATCAAAGTTTGTAAATTTTTGTACCTAAAGCAAAAATATTCACAAAGAAACTCTAAATACAGCAAAAAACAATTCAAAAATAAATAAAACAAATAAAAAAGCAAAAAAATTTAAGAAAATAAAAAAAGCCCGCCTACTGGGCCAAAGCGGCCTGCATACGACTAGAAACTCAACCTTTTGTTGGGCCAGGATGCAGGCCCGCAAAGGCCCAGTAGGCCCACATGGCAGCAATGAATTGGTAGGCCCAGTAGGCCTGCTCAGGAGAGGAGCTCGAGAGAGCTACCGCACCGCGGTAGCCCTTCGACTAGCGAGGTGGGACTAAACTTGCCGCACCGCACTGCGCCAGCGCACCATCTTTAGTACCGGGTGGTGGCACAAACCGGTACTATAGGGGGGGCTTTAGTACCGGTTGGAGCCACCACCGGTACGGGTGTGCGCTTCCCGCCGCTTGGCCTGGCCAAAACAGACCTTTAGTACCGGTTGGTGGCTCCAACCGGTACTAAAGGTCCATCCTATATATACCACACTTGAAAAAAATTCAGTTTTCCTCTCTGTTCTTCCCTCTGTTTCCTCCCTCCGTCGCGCCGCCCTGCCCCGATCCTCGCCGCCCCCGCCCCTCGTCGCCGACCCCGGCCGTCCCCGCCCCTCGTCGTCGCCCCCGTCGACGCCGCCACCCCGGCCATCCCCGTCCCCGTTGTCCCCGTCGTCCCCGTCGCCGCGCCCCGCCCCGCCCCGTTGTC
>NC_057801.1:54058815-54064143 GCF_018294505.1 Triticum aestivum | reverse complement strand
TATATATATATATATGTTGGTCGAGTTAGTTTTCAGTATTACCTATGTAGGCATGCATAGGATGAAGGAGAAACTTCAATAGTAAATACAACGAATACTAACAGATACTCACTCCGTCCCAAAATAAGTGTCTCAAGTTTATATTAGCTTTAGTACAAAGGTGTACTAAACTTAAGACACCTATTTTGAGACTGAGGGAGTATTCATTAATTCATGAAATGTACATGCATGTGCTCTGTGAATTACGTACGAACCTGGGGATTTCTTCCTCTTCTTCCACGCGCTAGCTTTTCCTTTCCTGACCGGCCTGAGCAAGAGCTACAACTGCTGTAGGGCAGAGGCGAGAGCGAAACCAAGAATATTGTGTGCACAGGTTTGGAGTGTGGAATGTTTGATCCACCTTCACCAGTGAGCCCTCACTTTATATTGGTGATCTGCTCTGCTAGCTTGCTGCTGCCCGGTCTTCGGTCCACCCTGAAATAATGCACTGGCTAGCTAGCTAGGTGCAATGCATTATGCCCGGTCTTTGGTCATCGTCGTTCACACTGTATTATCTCGTACTGCATGTCTACATAGTACCACCTTTCAGAGATGGTGTCGGCAAGAGTCATCATAATATAATACGGTAATTGTACCTCGCAAACATCGGGGTAAGAGGGTGGCAAGCGAACCATCTTTGCTGACATTTTTAAAAAAAATGGAGGAAGACCCCCAGCCTCTGCATCTCGACAATGCATGCAGCCATTTTATTAATTGTTCACACAAGACCTTACAAAGTAATACAACAGTAAGACTAAAGCCAGTGGCGGAGCCAGGAATGAAGCAAAGCCCGGGCCCAAAAAAAATTTCGGCAACAAGGAAAAACTTTGGCACTTATAACTGCCACAAAAAACAGTAACACACCATGGCATTTAAAAAAAGATCATATGCAATAACAAACAAAATAAATCTTAATTGTTCAATAATTCTTGAATTTAATCTAGGCCGCCCAATCCAACAGAAGAGATATACCATGATAAAACTAGAAATAATACGGGAATGTAAAAGAGTACCAAATCAATTGTTTATTTCATTTGTGCCTCCCATAACATGATCAACGGCAGAAGAAGAAGCAACACCTTCAAGATATCAAACGTGTAATTTCATAAGAAAAGACATAAACATAGTGAAATAATGATGATTAATTAAAATCTAAAACCTTACCTCTAAGGGGAGGTAATAGCCCTCTGCGATTCCTGTAGGCTTGAAAGCGATATAAAATATCATCATCGGGAATACTTGCAAATACATCTCGCTCAATATAGCACATCATGTTATAATTGAGCCAATCATCACCCATCTTATTCCTCAACTCGGTCTTGATAATACTCATAGCCGAGAAAGCTCTTTCCACTGATCCGGTTGCAACTGGCAAGATCAATGCCAACTCTATGAGTCGATATACCAAAGGAAAAATAGTGTGTCTACCAGTTTGAACCATCTTCACAGCAAGATTACCAAGGTCATTACAACATTCAAAATCCGGATCAGCTCTCACAACAGAAATGAATGTTTCAAGTTGGTTTCGAAGGACAAAGGAGATCTCATATATGGAGAAGTCATCAGCATACAACTCAGCAAGTTCAACAAGTTTATCCTCATCAAAATTAGCAAATGAGTTCCTTGGGTCAAGACAAGCAATGCATCTCAACAATTGAGTGGACCTTTCGGCAAAACGATTATTTAACTCAACAATAATTTGGTCATGCACAACATTGAATATTTCATATCTGAAGCGGTGATAGTAAGTTACCATTTGACCACCACGCCCCCTTGAACGACCTCGAGCTGGTATTGTATCATCCATGTTAAGCAATACAATGTTGTGTTTCAAACAAAAGTCATTTGTCTCTTTCAAGAGCTTATCCCAACCATTTTCTCTTATATCTTGAAGTTTCTTCAAGGTGACCCCAATCAAACTCACTGCAAGAACAATGTTCTGGTCTTTCTTTTGCAAGCATTGTGACAACTCATTAGTCTTACCCAATAGTTTAATCATAAGATGCAATATGAAAACAAACTCAAAACTTTCCATCTGAGAAATCAAGCCACCTGCGTGGTTCTTTGTGTTAAAATCTGCATCATCATGAATGTTCTCTAATACTTGCAAAACAGATGTCCACATCATAATAAATCGACACAAAGTTTTATGATGTGTGCCCCACCGTGTATCTCCGGGTCTTACAAGGTTGGTTGCTTGGTTTTTCCCTCTTCCTGAAAAAATTTCTCCAGACTCCAACTGGCTCACAATAGTGTCATGATG
This sequence comes from Triticum aestivum, assembly GCF_018294505.1. Classification (NCBI taxonomy): domain Eukaryota; kingdom Viridiplantae; phylum Streptophyta; class Magnoliopsida; order Poales; family Poaceae; genus Triticum; species Triticum aestivum. Next base: position 54,061,841 of record NC_057801.1, on the reverse strand, counting down.
TTGTTGGGCTAGTTCATCATGTCTCTTACAAGAAGCATTGACAGTGTTGACAATCAAAGTTGTGTGGTTAAAAAAATCCAATACAGAGGAACAACACTTAGCAACAGCAACAACCACTAATTGTAATTGATGGGCAAAGCAATGAATATAGAATGCATAAGGATTTTCATCTAGTATCAACCGTTGCAACCCACGAAATTGCCCTCTCATGTTAGAAGCTCCATCATACCCTTGCCCTCTCAATTTAGACATAGATAAGCCATGTTTACGAAACATACCATCCACGACTGCCTTTAGAGAAGCTGCTCTTGTGTCACCAACATGCTTAATCCCAATAAATCTCTCAATTGTATACCCATGATCGTTGACATACCTACATGAGACAAAGAAGCACATGTAACCAACCATTAGTTATTACTGTTACTAAACAACAAAAATACAATTAACATAAAGGATACAAACTTACTAACCTTAAAACCATAGACATTTGCTCCTTTATAGATGCATCTCTGGACTCATCAACAAGTAATGAAAACCTTTTGTCTCCAATATCAGCAATAATGGCTTTGGTGGTCTCTTCAGCACAAGCCTGGCACAATTGGAACTGTATCTGATGTGAAGTCATCAAATGGTTCCCGCCCGCACCATCAAGTAAAGTCTTAGCATTTGGATCCTTGTTCCTGTACCAACTCATCAACTCCAAAAAGTTGCCCCTATTCTTAGAGCTCGAACTCTCATCATGACCACGGAAAGGTAGAGCTTGTAATAGAAGAAATCGGATAACACCCAAAATAATGATAAGACGAGCTTTATATTCCTCTTCACTCTTTTTGGTACCACGATCCATCACATGTGTAACACATTGCCTTTGATTTTTGAAAGCCTCATAATGTTGTCTAGCTTTATTGTGAGCACTATCATGTTTACCAACATGTGTATTAAAAGCACTAATTGCATCCTTCCAATTTCTAAATCCAACCTTTGTGAATGCCTTAATACCAAAATTTTCCGCTCTAGGTTGCTTAAAAAGAAAGCAATAAAAACAAAAGGCTGCATCTTTATTATCACTATATTCCAACCAATCGAGATGGTTCTTGAACCAACTAGCTTGAAAGCTTCTTTCTTTAGAAGAATTTCCTCCTTTTGTTTTTCTATATTTTTGATCAGTCGGTTCGCATGGACCCATATTTATATACATCCTTCTAGCAACATCTCTAAGGTCTGGATCTAAGCTTTCAATGCGTTTCCTAAGACCAGGATCGGGCTGAATATCACCTTCACTAAGTTGAGCACGAGCAGAAGCAGGGATATCAAAAATGATACTTTCTTGAGTTGGGATTGAAGGCGGGTTGCTTGAAGCCGAAGGTTGTGGTCCCATTTCTGTGGTTGTTTCAGTTTGTGGAGTTGATGCGGTCCTCTCAACTCCTTGATTCTCTGGAATTGAATCCCCGGGTGTAGACCCTTCCATTGCCGACAACGATGAAAAATATCTCTTCATCTTCTATTTCTGCGGTATGAAATGTATTGACATAAAAATGCTTCAGTTTCAAATGATAATACAATACATATAGAATTAGGCAGAAACGGTGACTGAATAGTTGGTTCAAGGTTCAGTTAAAATTTCTTCATATCATACATAACATAGACAAGGGTTATACATCAATTCAATCGTAGTCCAGAGTTGGGCAGTGGCCAGAGTAGAGCGGCGGCGTGGATACGGGGAGTCCGGAATCAGGAAGTGGCCGGAGTAGAGCGGCGGTGCCGCCCGGCTAGAGTAGCAGCGGCAGATTGCAGTCCACAACCCGGGAGCAGCCGAGCAGGGGATTTAGGAAGAGAAGAGCGGCGGACGAGTGACAATGAGCGAGAAAATCGCCGGCGGCCCGGCGCCCCGACGGCAGCGCGGCGCACACGAGGCAAGGCGGCGGCGCGGCGCACAGGAGGGGAGGTGGCTCGGCGGCTCCTGACTCACATGCGTGCGTGCGAACGGAAGGGGTGTTGTGGGGGCTCGTGGCGAGTAAGTTGAGCGTCTAGGCCGTGGCCTTGGGTTGTGTCGTGGGCTAGGCCCCGGGCCCATAAGAAAAAACTACTATATTAATAGATAAATAAAAAGGCCACGCCCCGGGCCTGGGCCCTGGGGGCCTGGGGTGTAGATCCGCCCCTGACTAAAGCCACCGTCTAGGCAACATTTGTTGCTACTCCTATCCAATTGATGAAGGGATGCTGATAATCTAGGCCCAATACCAAACAGACCTCGTGACTAAACCTACCATCTAAGACTTGAGGTCCCATCCAGGACGCCTGCTGGGTATGAGGCACCCACCGGTCCGGCGCACTCCTCAACCAGCACTAGTAGAAAACAGGGTATACATTCGGGGGAGATAAGCCCATTAGTCCCGGTTCGGTCACGAACCGGGACCCATGGGCCCATTGGTGCCGATTTGTGAGGCCAGGGGGCCTGTCGGGCCTCGTGGGGGCATTGGTCCTGGTTCGTCTAACACCTTTGGTCCCGGTTGGTGGGACGAACAGGGACCAATGGGCCTCACTCCTAGCCCACCACCATTGGTCCCGGTTGGTGCCCTGAACCGGGTCCAAAGGTTGGTCTTTAGAACCGGTTCAGGGCACGAACCGGGACCAATGAACCGGCCTGGGGAGATGGCTTTTTTGTGTAAAACATTAAAATTAAAAAGAATTTTCATAAAGGAAATAAAAAAGCAAAAAATAAAATAAAATAAATCAGTAGAGACAAAATAAACTTTAATAAAGTAAAATAAACAAACTTTAATAAAATAATTAAAAATAGCAACAGTAAGTAGAAACAAAGTAAAATAAAAAAAGCAAAAAAGAAAGAATTTTCATAAAATAAATAAAAAAGCAAAAGAGAAAAGGAAATAAATAAGTAGAAACAAAATAAACTTTAATAAATAAGTAAAAACAAAAAAATTTCAAAACGTTAAAAGCAAAAATAATTTTCATAAAGAATTTTTTTGTTAGAAACTTTAATAGCATAAGGAATTATCACAAAGAAT
>NC_057801.1:54052656-54058292 GCF_018294505.1 Triticum aestivum | reverse complement strand
ATCACAAAGAATTTTTTGTTAGAAACTAAAATAACAAAATCTGTTTTTGAATATAATGATAAAACACAGTAATATTAAATAGCAGGAAAAAGAATCACTCAAAAATCTATTCTTATAATAAACTTATTCAAAAACTAGTGATTCACACAAATTTCAAAAAATCAAATTTAAACTATTCAAATTGGAAAACAAATGGCACTAACAAAAAGTTTATAGTTTTTATTACCTAAAAGTAAAAAGAATTAAAAAAATAAAGCGAAAAACAAAAGAAAATAAATAATGCAAAAAACAAAACAAAAAACTGGAAAAAAATAAAAAAATGCCACCTACTAGGCCACCACGGCCTGAATACGACTAGAAACCCAACCTGCCAAGTGGGCCAGGATTTAGGCCCGTAGAAGGCCCAGTAGGCCCACAGGCATGTGTAGAGAGGTTATGCCCGTAAGCCTGTTTTAGAGAGGAGCTCAATAGCTCAGGGGCACCGCACCTTATAAACAGGTGCGGCTCTCTCTCAGCTAGCTAGGTGGGACTAAACTCCCACTACCATGCCGCTGCGCAAGGCCTACTGGTCCCGGCTAGTGGCACGAACCGGGACAAATGCCCTCCTTTGGTCCCGGTTCCTGGCACCAACCGGGACTAATGATCCCCCTTTGGTCCCGGTTGGTGCCACCAACCGGGACCAAAGGCCTCTGCTTCCCGCCCTTTGGACTGCTGAAAAGAGACCTTTGGTCCCGGTTTGTAGCACCAACCGGGACTAAAGGGGGGCCTTGGTCCTGGTTGGTTCCACGAACCGGGACTAAAGGGTTGGGTATATAACCAACACTTGTGAAAATTTCACTTGTCATCTCACAGTTGCCCCCGATGACGCCGACGACATTGACGCTGCTAGGCTGCCCGACGCCATCGCCGTTGCCGCCCCGCGCCATTAGGTTGCCTCGACGCCGCCTGCCGCCCCCGCTGTCACCGTCGCCGTCGCCGTCGCCTCAGGGAAGCACCACGCTGGCGCCCGGGCCCCCTTCGTCCTCGACCTCACCGTCCCCAACCTCGCCGTCCCCAACCTCGTCGTCGACCATGCTGTGAGCCCCTGCCACCTTCCCTTTCCTTGTCATCGCCGTCCCCGCACTCCACCCGTAAGCGCCGCCGCCAACCATCGTCGCCGTCCCCGACCTTGCCGTCGCCGACCACCGGCGGCCTGTTTTTTTATGATGTATGTATGTATATTCTATGTATATGCTGTATAATGCTCTTTTTTGCATTTTTTGGTTAATATTGTAGGATACAAACATTTTTGAATATGTGTGTATGTTCATATGCAAAGAAATAGGTCTATTTTCTTGATGATATGCTTATTTAAGAAAATGTTCATATATGTTACATTTAAGAAAAAAAAAGTAAATGTATGTATGTTCATATGCAAAGAATATGCAAAGAATATGCAAAGAATTTTGTTTTGGCTGAAATGAGATGAGATGAGATGTATGAGATGTTTTGTGGAGACGAGATGTGATATACCCCCTCCCCGGTAACTTCGACATGAGGGGGGGTGGGTTCGATATACCACCTGCGCGATAACTTCGACATGAGGGGAGTGGGGGTTCATATGATGTTTTTTTGTGCATATGATGTTTTTTTTTCATATGATGTTTTTTCCATATATGTATTAAATTTTTTCTTTAGGTTGTTAATTAGTAGATATCATTTTAGGTTAGTGCATAGGTTAGTGTAGAGGAAAAAGTAAAATAAGGAAAAGGAAGAAAATAGGAAGAAGAAGAAAAAGGAGTGGAAAAAGGAAAATAAGAAGAGGAAGAAGGAGAAGAAGAAAGGAGAAGAAGAGGAGAAATAAATAAGAAGAGAAAAAAAGAGGAGATGAAGAAAGGAGTAGAGGTGAAGAAGAAAAAAATTAGAAATACTCTATTTTTCTTCTTGTCCTTTTTTTCTTCTTTTTTTTCTTCGATCTTCTCCTCTATTCCTTTCTTCTTCTCCTCTTTTTTTCTTCTTCTTCCTCTTCTTATTTTTTATCGGATATGTCGTTGTCGATATACCACCTCCCCGATAACTTCAACATGAGGGGGGGGGGTCGATATACCCCCTCCCCGATAACTTCGAGATGATGAGGGGGAGGGGGTCGAGGGTTCGAGGGTTATCGAGGGTTGGAGGGTCATCGAGGGGTCGAGGGTTCGAGGGTCGATGGTTCAAGGGTTCTAGGTTTTTGAGGGTTTGAGGGTCGAGGGTCATCGAGGGGCCGAGGGTTCGAGGGTCGAGGGTTGTTGAGGGGCGTCGAAGCGCTTCCGAGGCCACCCCAAACCCTAGAGAAGCGTCGAGGCCACTAATTAATATAATTCCTTGTTGTGATTAGCTAGCTAGGTCTACGTTGCCACTAATATATCCATCTATCATGTTTGTATAATAATTACCATGTTGTAATATTTGCAGAAACTATGGAGCACGACCGAGACGAGGAAGGAGAATATGTGGGGGGGGGGGACATAATCGCAAACGGAGGTGATGTCATGTCGTATCTCAACGAAAGTGATGGTCTGGAAGGAGAGGGTGAAGCAAGCTATGGTTATCGAACACCGGAGGAGGAAGGACATGATTATGATGGCTCCGGTGACCGAACGCCGGTGCAAGAAGGAGACCGTGATGACGGCTCCGGTGACCGAACAGAGTTTGGGCAGGTATATATATTAATTAAGCCAGTGCTGACTAGCTAATTGATGCATTCATTGTTTTGGTATCTACACATATTAACTCTCATCTTTCTTCTTTTTTCTAGCACTCCGGATCGAGCACAACTTCGGTAAAGAAACGAGGCTCGAAGAAAAAGTTGCGCCCGGATGAAAGGTTCACGATCACAGCAATCGCGCCCGATGGCCTACCGATTGAACCCCTCCGGACCAAGGATGCCCTTTCTTCTCAGTGCGGGGTTCTTGTTAGGGACATGATCCCGATCAGCATCGAGCTATGGAATCAACCTAAGAAGGAAGAGCTTCAAGTTTCTTTTGTCAAAGATGCACAGAAAGAGGATCTTTGGAATGCGCTGAAGGTAAATTTCACCCTACTGGAAGAGGAGGATCCGGAGAATCCAATTATAGAGCCATTAATCAAGTCATGTGCTCTCAAGAAGATGGCAGATCTATTCAGGAAGTGGAAGAATGATCTGAAAGCAAAGTTTGTCGACAAAAAGAAGACACCAAAATTCACCGGCCGGTATGAGAAGATCAGAGATCAATGGAACGCATTTGTGGCCAACAAGACATCAAAGAGGAGTAAGAAGATGTCAGTGACAAACAAGATAAATGGTGCAAAGAAGGAGCATCACCATCGCACAGGGTCAGGTGGCTACCTCAAATCCTGGCCGTTGTGGGCCAAGGCTGAGAACGACCCGCTTGCTAAAGGGGTCGAACCAGAGACATTGAACTGGCGAGACCGTCCAAGGACTTGGTTCTTCGGGGTTGGCGGAACCTTGGATCCTATAACAGGAAAGTGCGTTTGGAGGAGTGAGCAACTACGAATACCGTACCCGTCACGAAGCTTCGGGACTATATCGCCGCAATGCAGGAAGGGAGGTTTGTTCTAGATAGAGAAAAAGATGAGCTCACAATGGCCCTCGGGAATCCCGAGCACCCTGGACGGACACGAGGCACGCCAGGCTCCGTTCCGTGGAAGGTTGGGTTTCCGGACGCATGTGGTTACAAAACCCAGGAGAGGAGGAGGAAACAGGAGCAGAGCGAACTGTGGGATCAGCACGCAAGGGTACAGAAGCTAGAGGAACGAGAAGCAGTTCGAAGCAAGCAACCTGCCGAAGCTACCCCCGAAGCTACCCCGCCATCTCAGCGGAGAAGCAGCGTGGCTTCCACCGAGCCACTTCAGCTGGAGCCTGTCTTCACGGCTCCTGCTAGCTACCCCATGGATGCTATCACCAGAGTCTCAATAGTGCCACCTTGTGACACAATGGCAGAACTACAAAGTCAAGGTGGCTGTCGGCTCTGTTCGACCTACTGAACCCGGCGCAACTTTTCACTGTCGTCCAATTCCAAAAGGATATGCTAGGGTGATGGTGGAGGAAATAACGGAGGGATTTGAGGAGCTCGTTCTTGACCACCCTACCGGTGAAGGGGAGACTAGGCTAGGTTCTGATATGAAGACTCCATGCCTATGGCGGAAGGAGCTCATCAACCTTCCGAACTAAATGCCTCCGCCTCCTCCTCCTCCTCCGGCAAGTCAGGGCACTCCGCCTCATCCTCTGCCTGCTCCTCCAGTGAGTGATCAGGGCACTCCGCCTGCTTCTCCGGCGCGTGGGGGCACTCCGCCTCCTTCTCTGCCTGTGCCGGCACGCCCGACCAGCCAGCCTCCTCCTTCTCCGCCTTGTCAGCAAGGGCGGAAGAGACCCGCCACTGCTCCGGCGCATGCTACGTCTTAAGCTTGCGTTGGTTTTCCTTGAAGAGGAAAGGGTGATGCAGCACAGTAGCGTAAGTATTTCCCTCAGTTTTTTAGAACGAAGGTATCAATCCAGTAGGAGGCTCCTCACAAGTCCCACGAACCTACACAAACAAACAAAGAACTCGCAACCAACGCGATAAAGGGGTTGTCAATCCCTTCACGGCCACTTGCAAAAGTGAGATCTGGTAGAGATAATATGATAAGATAAATATATTTTTGGTATTTTATGATATAGATTGGAAAAATAAAGATGCAAATAAAAGTAGATTGAAAGCTTATATGATAAAAGATAGACCCGGGGGCCATAGGTTTCACTAGAGGCTTCTCTCAAGATAGCATAAGTATTACGGTGGGTGAACAAATTACTATCGAGGAATTGATCAAAAAGCGAATAATTATGAGATTATCTAGGCATGATCATGTATATAGGCATCATGTCCGTGACAAATAGACCGACTCCTGCCTGCATCTACTACTATTACTCCACACATCGACCGCTATCCAGCATGCATCTAGAGTATTAAGTTCATAAGAACAGAGTAACGCTTTAAGAAAGATGACGTGATGTAGAGGGACAAACTCATGCAATATGATATAAATCCCATCTTGTTATCCTCGATGGCAACAATACAATACGTGCCTTGATGCCCCTGCTATCATTGGGAAAGGACACCGCAAGATTGAACCCAAAGCTAAGCACTTCTCCCATGGAAAGAAAGATCAATCTAGTAGGCCAAACCAAACCAATAATTCGAAGAGACTTGCGAAGATAACTCAATTACACATAAAAGAATTCAGAATAGATTAAAATATCTCTCATAGATAAACTTAATCGTAAACACACAATTCATCGGATCTCGACAAACACACCGCAAAAAGAGTTACATCAAATAGATCTCCACAAGAGAGGGGGAGAACATGGTATTGAGATCCAAAAAGAGAGAAGAAGCCATCTAGCTAATAACTATGGACCCGAAGGTCTGTGGTAAACTACTCACAACTCATCGGAAGGGCTATGGTGTTGATGTAGAAGCCCTCCATGGTGGACTCCCCCTCCGGCAGAACGCCAGCGACGGCTCCAAGATGGGATCTCGCGGATACAGAAAGTTACGGTGTCGGAAATATTTCTTCGGTGGCTCCCCTGATGGTTTTGGGGTATATGGGTATATATAGGAGGAAGAAGTACGTCGGTG
>NC_057801.1:54045951-54052429 GCF_018294505.1 Triticum aestivum | reverse complement strand
TTCTTGACTTGCACTCCAAGTCCTCTGGATCACGTTTGTTCCAAAAATCACGCTCCCGAAGGTTTCATTCCGTTTGGACTCCGTTTGATATTCCTTTTCTTCGATATACTGAAATAGGCAAAAAAAACAACAATACGGGCTGGGCCTCCGGTTAGTAGGTTAGTCCAAAAATGATATAAAAGTGTAAAGTAAAGCCCATAAACATCCAAAACAGGTAATATAATAGCATGAAACAATCAAAAATTATAGATACGTTGGAGACGTATCAGCGCATCGTAGTCCTTCTCCTCCGCCTCGTAAGCAACGAAAAAAGACAGCTGCAGCCGCTCGGCCTGCTTCGGCGTCTCGCAGTACAGCTAGAGGCGGGAGGCAATACAGATTCGGTCCATCTCCCAAGACTCCAGAGAAGTTACCATATGAGATGACCGTACAGGAATATGAGGAGATCTGTCAAGCCCAAGTGAAGGACTACTTTGAAACGCAAAGAGCTAAGAGACATCCACCTCCAGAGGAGAAGATAGATCCGGTGAAAGTGAAGTGCACTTTGGACGCCCTGCAGCGACCACCACCGTCTCCGCCGCAAACCAACTATGAGCGCATTACTGAAAAGACATATAAGGAAGCAAAGCGGTCGGGAAGTACTTACAGCGACAAAAGGTTACAAGAACGAAGAAGTGGGAAAAAAATTCCCCAACTCGGCAAACAAGAGAACCAATCGTGGCCCCCGCTCATGGTGTCTAGCGATATCATCGCTAATCATCCGGGGATCTTTTTTGGTACCAATCCTGCAGATTACCTGCCCGACGATGCACATTTTGATAAAATGGAGGTGGATGAATTCAAATACGAGTACGGGAAGCCTCTCATCAAAGATGTTACTACTCTAATAACGATGATGCGAAGATTCCATGATTGGTAAATGGAAACCTGCAGAAAGTTTGCAGGGGAGAAAAAAATGGATACTTTGACGCTGAAAGTGAAAGAGGATCATCACGACATCGTTGGAATTGAGCAGTTGTCTGTTCCATTTGAGGAGTTCTTCCACTTTTTCAATCAAAAGGCCCTCGATAAATTAACGATTACTTGCTACTGTCTGTAAGTACTACTTCTGTCATTAAGTCTCTATACATAGCTCAGCTCTTTCATTGCATGTATATATAATTATCCTCACTATATTATACAGGCTGAAGATCGTCGAATGCAGAAAAGCTGAAATGTACTCCCTCCGTTCCGAATTACTTGTCGCACGTATGGATGTATCTAGGTGTATTTTAGTTCTACATACATCCATCTCAGCGATGAGTAATTTGGAACGGAGGAAGTATGATATTGGGTTCATTAACACAAATCTCATAGATCAATTTACAATTACATTTCATGCCAAAGAAACCAAGGACAACTTGCTACGATCGTTGGTAATAAATCAAAACAAAGATACAATACTCGTTCCTTACAACTTCAAGTGAGTGTTACTGTCTTGTGCATATTCGGTTTCCATTAATTATTACTCGAGGTTATGTAATTGATGAGTTATGCGTGCGTGCATAGCTTCCACTATATTCTCCTAGAGATTAAGCTTGAGCAGGGACTAGTAACGTCTTAGACTCGAGACAAAAAGATCCCTCTGACTATGCGGACATGTCTATAATGCTCCAAAAGTAAGTTGAATCGATCATTATCGCACCATATCGACAACTTTGTTCATTTCATAATATCAAGTAATTGTTTTCTTTGTCTTGCAGGGTTTGGAAAGTATTCACCGCACAAGTTTCAGGACTGCCGCGGGAACTGCGATGGAATTACCCGAAAGTAAGTACTACTAGGTAGCTAGTTCCACGCGTCTCCCGTTGATTCTAGCTACTTTCATCAATGCCCATTTATAATGCTTCATTATCAGTTTGATTGACCTCTATTTCTCGTAAAGTGCTTGTGGCAGGAAGCCGGGAATAATTACTGTGGATACTACGTCTGCGAGTTTATCTACAAAGCGACGGCCAAGAATAGGCGGGGCTACTCTAAAAGACAATATAAAGTGCGTAAGCAAAAATATTCACAATTTTATTTTGTTACCATCATTTGTGTTGAGTTTCATTCATATATATGTATCGACCCCCTTCTTTAAATTAGATGTGGCAGATGCAGGATGAACTCCTACCACAAGATCGCATGCGAGCAATTCAAGAGGAATTGGCTGGATTCTTTCTTGACCACGTCATCAATAAAGCCGGAGAATACCACCATGCATGTGGAAGTTGAGTTCATATGTTAGGGTATTGTAAGAGATCTTACACATTATATATATATATATATATATATATATATATATATATATATATATATATATATATATATATATATATAGCCAGTAGCGTCGGATAGATATACGGTAACTTGTTGTTCGACCAATCTCTCGGAGAAGAAGAGGTCGATCACTTCTGTATATGTTCATGACGATCTTTTGTACTTAATAGTTTCCTTCATTTGCTTACTAGCTAGCTAGTGTGCCGAGTCCTCTTTATACATAGCGTCGACCAAGCACGGAGATAAGAGATGACACTTTTCTCTATTAGCTAGCTAACACAATATATGAAACCCCTAAATTAACCCTACAAAACCCCCCAAACTCCCTCCCCGCTCTTTCAGAAAAAAAACAAAAAACCTAGCACCTAAAATGCTGACGCGTGGAAGTCTTTTGATCACGGTTGGTGGCACCAACCGGGACAAAAGGCCCCCCTGCCTGGGCAAGCGGCAGCGGCCACGTGGAGCCCCCATCTGTCCCGGTTCGCACTAAAGGGACATGTCTTTAGTAACGACCCTTTAGTCCTGGTTCCAGAACCGAGACTAAAGGCCCACACGAACCGGCACGAATGGGCCTTTTTCTACTAGTGCAGGACGCCTGCCGGGTATGAGGCCGCCGCAGCCACCTGCCACCAATCCATCTTCAGAACTGTACTGCTGCTTCTACCTTGCCCGGTCTAGTTGCCGTCGACACCACCATGATGCCAGACCGTGTCACCCTCTTACGCGAGTCCATCTCCGCGCATCGGACACCGAGTCACCACAACGCCATGCTGCCGAGATCCGCCGCCATCAATGAGTGAGATGAAGCACCGCTCCACCAAAGAATCCGTCCTCTGGTCCCCCGATCGTGTGTATACCTCCAAGAATGATGCCCCAAAGGGGGGAACGACACTAGAGCGCCGCCATCATCCGATCATCCGATCTAGGGTTTCCCCCAAAGATAGCAAAGAGTGGCCTTGAACTTCTCCATGGCGATGCCTTCAAGAAGGGAACGATGCAAATAGTGCCGCCACCGCCGACCTTGGCAATAGCCGAAAACAAGTTTTCACCCAGATTTGTTCGAAGGAATCCAACTCCCGTGCACGGTCGCCGCCACCACCAGGCTAAGCACTCGCCGCCACCGGTACCTCCACGATGCCCGGAGGCCACGAGACTCGCCGCCACCACGCCTGGGCCGCCGGCCACCGCTGCCAGCACCAACCCCACCATCCACTGAATCTGGGCAGGGATCCCAGATCCATCCCCCACCACCCACCACCACGGAGGGGAGGAGGCGGCGCCGGCGAGGGACACCGGGAGGGAGAGAAGGAGCCGAGGCAGGGCCGTCGGCATAGCCCTGACTAGCCGTCAGGACAGGCCTATGCCGATGGCCCCCGTCGGCATAGGGCCATCGGCAACATATCCGTCGGCGTAGCCAGGATGACCGTCGGCATAGAAAGGCCGTCGGCATAGACCCTATCCCGACGGTGGTCGTACATCTATGCCGACGGCCCTGGCCGTCGGCAACGCCATCGCCTAACGGCGGCTGCCGTCAACTGCTGACCAACGGCGACTCGCCACGTGGCACCTTTATGCCGACGGCCTGCCCGTCGGCATAGTACTAAACTACGCCGACGGCTAGGCCGTCGACATAGAGGTGCCACGTGGCGAGTTGCCGTCGCCCCTGGGTCTTGCCTATGTCGACGGCCTAGCCGTCGGCTTAGTTTAGAACTATGCCGACGGCTAGGCCGTCGGCATAGACGTGCCACGTGTCGGCAACTGGGCACTCCTGGGGCAGAACTAAGCCGACGGCCAGGCCGTTGGCATAGACGGCCACGTGTCAGCCACTGGGAGCTCACGCCAGGCCTATGCCGACGGCTAGGCCGTCAGCATAGTTTCTGTCCAGTTTTTTTTTCTTTTTTCTGTTTCTTTTCAGCTCAATTCATTTGAATATACACAACATATATAAGAAGCAGCATATATAAGAAGCAACATCACGTAACAGTAAGGAGCAGCATCACACATCATAAGAAACATCGCAAAGCATAAACATATAAGTATCATCACCACCAAGCATATAAGAATCTCATAAACAACAATAAGATAAGAAACATCACAAGCATATAAGTATCACAACATCGAGAACCGCCACAATGTGACCCAAAGGCTTAAGCGCCAGGACGTCAAGCACCGCGGAGGTCGTCACCGCCAAGAGCGCCGAAGCCCAGGTCGTCAGTGCTTCCGCCAGCGCTACCGCCTCCGTGGATCGGAGTGGTCGGGCTCCGTGTCTCCGGAGTGCTGCGAAGACCACCGCCAACGGTAGATCCACCTGTTCCCTGGATGTTGAAAAGACATATTAATGGGATATATGACTATGTTGAAAGGCATGACATGCTTTGGGTGAATAGATTGGGGATGAACTAAGCGGCGAGGGGCCAGCGTTCTGTGCCACAAACTCCTGAAAGGTCAGCAGCACTGGTTGTGCTGGAGGGCATTGTGCTGGCTGCAACTGAGGACACCTGCCGGCCGCCATTTCCTGAAAAGCCTGCTCCAGCTGGCGATCCCTCTGCACTTGGTGTTCATGAAGCCTCTGATGCCACGCCATGGTCTCCTGGCGTGTGTACTCTAGGTAGGCCTACGGTATGACATGATGGAACTCATAAAACTACTAGATGCGGAAAATAAAGTGAGCAATGAAGATAAGAGGGAAAATACTTACAGATTGTTGCTCCTGAAAGAGGGACTGTGAACTGGACACTGGCTGGCTCGTGCGCTGGCTCAGGCTCGGTCGATCCGACGGAGCTGTGTGTAGGAGATAGTCGGAGTGACCACAGCATCGAGAACCGCCTCCCGACCGTGCTCCTTGGGCCCCATGCTCACCACCGCCCTGTCGTCCAGATCCGCCGCAATGGGGTCAGGTGTGTCAGGATGTAACTTCAGATACGCTGCGGAGTAGGCCTCCTTCCTCCACGCGGTCTTCTTGCCGTAGTACTTGGGCTCGCCAGGCTTGGGGTCCTTCCGCGTATGGGCGATCTCCCACGCCTGCATGTGTGAGAGCGGCCGCTTCAGTTTCTCCTCCTGCACCACCAAACAGATGTTAGTCATACATAAGAAACTGATGGTAAATAGAAGAAGAAGAATGTTTAATGGGGTTAGTCATACATTTAATTCGGTTTCCCTGAGCATGTACTCCCTCCTTCCCTCGGTTAGCCTTATTTTTGATTCTCATAGCCGCCCAGGCTCCAGCCTCATCACACCAAAGATCCACCAATGCTGTCCAGGACTCGTCTTTTCCATAACACCAATTTGGACACACCTACATAATAAAAGCATAATGGCATGCCAACATGAAATGGTGAAATGTACCACATGGTAATGAAAGCATAATGAAAGCATAATATATGAAAGCATAATGAAAAATCTTTTATACTTACCGCCAAGTACTCGGGCCTCTCCAAGGTAATGCCCATCCTCCGGCTTCTTCCTTGGTCATCTTCACACCAAGAACGTCGTGGTAGTATGTCGAGATGGCCACATAGCGCACCTCGTACTGCATCTGGCGGGCCTTCTTCTTGCATTGGCGCAGCACGATCTGGTCCGCTCTAGCCCTGTGCTCCGGAAGAACTCGATAGAATTTCTACAATCATGCATGAAACAAGAATGGAAGAAGCCATGAGCTAAATCATTGATGAAACTAGAATGGACTTGTGCTTCTAAAGAGAACTCACCCAGAAAGTAGTGATCACGACCTTGGCATGGGTCTCATGGTCCGCGTGGAGGGCCGCTTCCCAGTGGTCCCAGCTCGTGGCCAAAACCCGACGGTCCGGCTGCCTGACTGGATCTGGACAGTACAACCCCGGCCAGTATAACTTCAGCAAGACAGTGATGAGGCCGTTGGGAATACGGACCCCTTTAGAATATATCCAGTTGCTGCAAAAGAATGAACTATTAGCATGTGACAAGCAAAATAAATAACAACCGGAATATGCATGTGACAAGCAAAATAATGAACCACTTACTCTTTTCCCATGGGCTCAATGAGCCACTTCTGCTCCTCAGTAGCAGGAACCTGCTTTGGTAGCTTTGCGTTGCCACGCAGCCATCCCTTGTTGTCAACCCCCTTCCCGTCACCACCATCATCCCTGCCACCACCCCCTCCTCGCCTGCCTCCCCCTCCCCAACCTCCTCCTCCTCCTCC
>NC_057801.1:54043719-54044531 GCF_018294505.1 Triticum aestivum | reverse complement strand
GGCCGGGGCGTGGACGAGGTCGGGCCGAGGCGGGGTGTCGGCCGGGGCGGGGTGGGGACGAGCTCGGGGCGGGGTGGTGGCCGGGGCGGGGCGGCGGTGTTGGGCGGTGTAGGTGCGGCGGCGGCTATCGGGGAGAGAGAGAGGTTGGGGTCGGGGTGAGACAGAGAAGGAACGGGTGGAGGAGGATGAGTGGCGAGTGGATAAGGTCACACCTATGCCGACGACCCAGCCGTCGGCAAAGGCCGGGTCCACAAGTCAGTGGAGCGGGAGGAGTGGATAAGGTGGCCCTATGCCGACAGCAAGGCCGTCGGCATAGAGAGGAGGCCTATGCCGACGGCTAGGCCGTAGGCATAGATGGCAACCACATTTTTTTGAATAAATAGTCCAACCTCGTCTAGGGACAAGAAATTATTACATTTTTAATATATTCAGTTATTACATTTTTTAGATTTTTAGTTTACCGTGTGTATGGGACCCGGTTGCGACGCTAGTGACACGGCGGCAGCGACGCCCATGAGGGGGGCACATGGAGCCGCGTGCCCTGGGGGGTAGCAATGCCACCGGAGCATCGCACCGGGACCTCATACATGTCGTACGGTGTGGTGTCATGTCCGAAGAGGCGGCACGCGTCTCCGGGGTTCGGCCCCCTCACGGACGGCGCCGCCGCCGGCACCTGGAGGGGGGAAACGGACGCGTCGGGTCTACACGGAGGGGATCTTGCTGTGGGTCTGGCCCGGATGTTGCTCCAAAGTGTTCCTATGGGCTAACGTGTTAGGTCACCCCATAGGAACACTCTGGAGCTACATCTGGGC
>NC_057801.1:53994754-54039223 GCF_018294505.1 Triticum aestivum | reverse complement strand
ACACCCCGGACACGCGTGCCGCCTCTTCGGACATGCCAGCACACCACCCCGCATGTATAAGGGCTCGGTGAGACGCTCCGGTGGCATTGCTACCCCCAGTGCCCCCGTCCCGCCTAACCCTGTAGCATTTGACCACGCGATCTAGCCCTTTGACTTTGCACGGACGGGCTTTGACCAGTGGACCTCCCCACCCGGTTGTGTTAGGTCAGCCCATAGGAACACTCTGGAGCAACATCCGGGCCAGACCCACAGCAAAATCCCCTTCGTGTAGACCCGACCCGTCCGTTTCCCCCCTCCAGGTGCCGGCGGCGGCGCCGTCCGTGAGGGGGGGCACACCCCGGAGCCCCCAGACGGGCGTCTACGCATGCATGAACACTTTCACATATGCATCGGGACCCGTGTGATGTTTCGGTGACATAGCTACACCCCGAATCCCGCCACCAACCAGAATTCCTTCCGTGTCGACCGTTTCCCCCTTCCGTGACACGGCGATAGCGACGTTCGTAACGGGGGGCAATCGATATACCATCGGGTATGTTTTTTTAGATAAGGCATAATTATCTTATACAAAAACAAAAACTAAAATAAAGTAAAAATAACAAAACAGAGTAAAAATAAAAAATTTAATTAAAATAAACGTATGCCGACGGCAAGGCCGTCGGCATATCTGTGCACACACGGAGGTTGTCCCACGGATCGATGACGTGGCGTGGCACACGGATCGCTGACGTGGCAGAGGGGCCTATGCCGACGGCTTTGCTGTAGGCATACCTCTGCCACAGATATGCCGACGGCCGCCGTTACCGCCCGTCGGCGTAGGATCAACGCCGTCAATGGTCAGCGCTGACCGGGCAGGTGGGCCCTGGCTATGCCGACGGCCTGTCCTATGCCGACGGGCCCCATAGGCGTACCTCGGGCGGTCCCGACAGCCTTGTCCGACGGCCCCGTCGGCATAGATGAATGTATGCCGACGGCTTTTCTACGCCTACGGCCTTTCCTTGGCCGTCGGCATAGGTCCATAGATGCCGACGGGTGCCGTCGGCATAGATTTGGCCATCGGCAACCCCAGTTTTTCTGGTAGTGGTTCCTGAAGACTCGAATGTTGGGTCTGGTTGCGCTCAGCAGCTGGCGATGGGACTGAAAGGGCAGGAGCTAGCCGCCATCATCGCCCGGATGCATCTCTGACGAGGCCGGCGCAGTCGCCTGAAATAGTCAACCCAGAGGCACCAGACTAGACTAAAAATGTGATCCCATATCCTACAGATGTTGGTCTGTATATTCAGCTTTGACTGCATGTTCTTCTGCACATCCATGTTCTGTCTGAAAAATGCTTTACTTTGCAAAAATCGTTAGGATGGAAGACCCTATCAAGAAGTAAGCCGTGGCACTGCAGTCCATGCTTGATGCCTAGTTTAACAGTCAGAAGCACTTTCAACATACTGTTAATGTTGTTGAAGTAGAAGTGTAGAACTAATAGACAGCAAAATTACTCTTGTATTTGAACTCGTAGAGTGAATAATGAACGTCTGCAACAGGTCACAGCTGGGCAGTGCGCCACCAGACAGGACACCGTGTCCCTCTCGAATGAGCGCTCTGGAGCAATCGACTTGCAACGCAGAGGAACCTACAAAAGATTTAGTACGCCTTACTCTTGACCCGAGTTTCAATTCATTGGGTGAGGCACACGACTTCTACAATCTATATTCTTGGGATGTCTTTGGTATCAGATATGGTAAAAGAAGACTAAATGCAGAGAGGACGAAATGCATGCAGGAGATCGTATGTGGTTGCTCGGTGAGTAACGAGCTTTTTCTCAAATATAATACATTTTAGAGTAAATGTGTTTTGCTGTGTCGTCAATGTGTTCTCCAAGCGCGGTAATGTCTGATGTTATGTTTTGTTGGCCGACATGCAGGGCAAACCAGAGGTAGAGAATAGTAGGTCATGCAGATGCGAGTGTCCAGTGTTGATTAGGCTGTTTCGCGCGGCGGACAACAACTGATACATCACAGAGCACCGTGAGAGCCGCAACCATTCAATGTCCTTAACAATGGGTGAGTAGGTGCACTGGCCGTCGCACAAGCACATCGACGCATACACAAGATTTGATAAAGCAACCTAGGGAAAACAAGGTGAAACTTTGGAAGGTGTACAACATAATTGGGAGCTTCGTTGGTTCGGTCGAGAAGGTGCCCGTCATGAAGAGGACCCTAAGAAACATTTGCGGGAAGGTAAGCCGCGAATCACATGTTGAAGACATACATGCCTCCTTCAAGCCCAATGCATATTTTTCTCAGGCAGTGCATGAGGTTAATTACAGTTTGACCATGAGCGTGAGGAAAGCTACGAGGAGAAGAGGACGATAATTGTGAGCATTTTTTGTGTGTACATTTTGATTATTTGACAGAAATGTATGTACATTTCATGCATGTCAGGCATTTGTTTACATGAATCACTTACATACAGAAAAACCAAACTATATTATGACAGGGTGGAGCTATCAGGAGGACCAATTTGGTGATATATAGAGCGACATGCAAGTAAACTTTACACCAGGGCTATGTTTGAGGAGTTTTGGTCGCCTCCTAATCGAAGGGACGTTGTACAATGTCAAGGAAGGAGAGAAGAAGAGGAAATATGTTAAAAAGCACGACAATGTAGCTAAAAGAGAAAAATGGAGCAGAGTCGAGTACGAGGTGACCATAAGTGAAGATCAGTCAGAGTTTACGTGCGAGTCTGGCCAGTTCGAGCATACTGGGATGTTATGCAACCATGTCTTAAGGGTAACTAAACCTGACAAAAAATTGATGCACATTAATTGAATTTCTGCACTTAAACATATTGTAATGCACAGGTCATGGATATACTTCATCTGGAGAAGATCCCTGCAATGCATATACTCAAGTACTCAAGCGGTGGACCAAGGACGCGAGGGACATACTTCCCCAACACCTGGTTCAGTATCAGAAGGACAATTCAGTTAACTTGTCGTTCACATGCAGGAACTCGATGCTCTATCTGAAAGCCATGGAAGTCGTGCGGATGGGCGATTCGAATGCAGAATCATTCGAGCACATGTTTGCGGATCTGGAAGCTTTGTTGGTGAGTGGCACACCTTTAGCTGAGAAGAGGGATGCTTGGGGTTTGAGCATCGGATAGCAGGTTTGGCCACTGGTAGACTTCCTGGCAATGGAGTGGTTGCGTTTGTGGGGGGAGACGATGCTGACAAATGCAAAAGTGGTGGGAAATCTGTTAGTGTGAATGCCCTTGAAGGTCTAGCAACTCCAGATAAGCATAGTGGGGTCGGCAGACTGACTAATAGCAGGGAGAAGGCGCCTTATGAGGGTTAGAGTAGATGTAGCAGGTTCTTCAACATTTTTCGGCGCGAGGGGCACAAGCGAATTACCTGCCCCGAAAGAGGAGATGCCCCCAAGAAACCACGGAAGCCAGGGATATGCAAGAACTGCAGCATGGAAGGGCATCGCCGGAACACTTGCATGAGGCTGCTCGGTGCTGCTGAGAAATGAGTTCCGAAGTTTTAATTTGTAATCTGTATTGTAGTACCTTTCAGGATTTTCTAGTGTGTTTCAGTGAGCATTGCTCCATGCTTGTTCCTCAATTACCAGAGGCATCTTGCATATTGTACCAGTAGACTACCAAGTTTGATAATGTTCATCTGTACTAAATTTGGTTTACTGATTGCTGGAAATATTGCTTCCTACTGTTGTGGTATCTCTAGCATCTGCCTGGTTCATATTTGTGGTCGCCTACACTAGCTAGTGTTCACGTCTCATGTTTAGAGCATGGGCTTGTATGCTGAATGTGTTTTCTGCTGACACTTGGCGCGAGGGTAGATTCAAAATTTGAACTTCTAGACAGATATATGCAAGTACTGTAAGAACACATTGACGTATCACAGTAAGGAATGTGTGTATCAGAGTATACCATCCGGCAATGTTCGTCAGTTCTGGGGTCATGAGTTCTGTATGTAGAAGTTGCCTTACTAAGGGTAGAGTTGGGAGCTGCGTGGTAATACATTTTAGGATGTGTTCTCCAAGCGCGGTAATGTGTTTTGCATCCTAAAAGCCGTATCAGAGTATACCATCCGGCAATGTTCGTCAGTTCTGGGGTCATGAGTTCTGTATGTAGAAGTTGCCTTACTAAGGGTAGAGTTGGGAGCTGCGTGGTAAGGAATGTGTATCAGTTCTCTGTGATTATGACTGTAGAACTCCAGTATGAGTTTGAATGTGACAATTTCCCTGTATGTGTTCTTGATGTAGTTTGCATCCATGATTTATCTGCGTGTGCGTCCCTCCTAGCTGGAAACACTGCAATTTCTGAAAGTGTGGTCGTGTGTGCAGGCATCCGCATGATGGCGGCATGTCTTTATGATCAGGAGGCGTAAGTTTGAACAGGTCGTGTCTCTGCTGATTTCCTTAAGGAGAGGTTGTGTGCTGTCACTAGGAAATATGTATGCATGCATGTCCATGCGTCAGGTTGTTTTAACTCGTAGTGTACACACGCGTGCGCCTGCTCGATTCGAAATTCAAAACTTGGGCGTCAGGTTCATCCTTCATGTGTTCTACTCTGCTAGCAGCAATGGCGCCTGTGTGGAGCGCCCGGACTGACTCAAGCGTCGCTGCGGTGATTGCAGCATCGGCGACGATGACTGGAGCGGAGTGCTCTGGCGATCGCGCGCGCACCCGCTCCCGACCAGAAAACGAAAGTGAGTGGAAAAGGTTGGCCCAGAACAGTTTTCGGTCCGTTAGCTGGACCCGTCGCCCGTAGTGGAAAAGGTTGGCCCAGAACAGTTTTCGGTCCGTCGGGCTATCAACTGTACCACGACGTCCGTTCGTTTGGACCGAGAGTTAATGCACCAGCTGTACTTCTATATACGTTGCATATACGCGAGCGAGACACGACGGGAAATACCAGCGCCGCAGACATCCCGATGCGAACGGATGCGTGAGATTTCGGGTCCAGCTGTGCTCGGGATCAGAAACGGATTTTCAATATACTACTCCTATCCTTCTCACAGAACTACTACCATAGAATTAATTGCTTGGCCAGAATTAATAACCAGCTTTAGTGTGCCATGTGAATGCATCTGCCTGAAATGCTTTAGATGAGATCCTCTTCTGCAGACGATCGATGAACAGCAACGGAAGAAAGTGATGAGAGAGACTGGAGAATTCAGAAGCTGGCCGATATACTTGTTCAGCAATACTACTACTACTTGACTTGGCAGGGCGTCACGACGGGGTTACCTCGGTGGCCGACTGGCCAAAACGTTATCACTCGGCGTCAGGCGACGACCGACTTCTTCGAATCTAATACCGTCAGACACGGGCCAACCCCGATTAATCAACGGGCCCATATATAGCGTACTACCATAATGAATGATTCGTATACCTTGATTGATGATTCGAGATAGTTATCGTTTGGGTTTACAATTTTATTATATTTCAAAAAAATAAATAAAACCCCGGCTTTTGTATCGATCGATGCATACAACAATCTTTATTAATTATTCAACAAAAGTCCGACAAGAACGTACATCAAACCACCTGAAGCCACCACTCACACGTACAAACTCGATAACGTGGAGTGCTTTCACTCACCATATTTAAAACCAGTGTCGTCGCCGATCCATCCACATAACGTGTCGAAACCAACAACCGGTGCAGCAGACCTAAAGCACACACCAGATGCACACGTTTTATAAGTCACCATCATCATCGCACCGCTGACCCATCTTCATGAGAAAGATTCGCATCATCCTTCCCAGTTCGGCCATCCATTGACGCCACCATGATGCCCAATGGCGCCACCGCCCTGCCCTCGTCCATCCAGACACGAAGACTCTGGAAGATCTGTCGTGCGTAGAACCTGCCGACCAGGCATGACACAACGTAGTACCTGTCGGGGAGGCATGACTTGACATATCCACTGAAGCTCCGTGCAAGACGAAGCCGCCGCTCCATCTCCTGCCTTTATCTTCTAGCGCTGGTCCACAAACGATGCTCCCAAAAGAGAAACAGACACCGCGGTACCGCCATCATCCGGTCTGGAATACCAGATCCTAGGGTTTCCTCCGGAGCAGCACAAATGGGTCAAGTAGTTACACAACGATGCCTTCATCAAGGTAATGGCGCAAAGCGCCGCCATTGCCCACCATCGGTTCGGTTTTCAACGGCAACTATGTCTCCTCGACTCGCAGCCGGGACTAGATGACGGATCTTGAGATCCGACTACCCAGCCTCAGGCCAACCACCTTCGACGGAGGAGATGGACACCACCGCCATAATCCTCGTGATGCGTGGCAGATCCGGAGTACCTCCAGGAGTCGTCGCCGAGGCCAACGAGAGGCAGCAAAAGAGGACATAACAACAGCAGCCCTAGATTGAGCCCGCCTACCACACCGCCGCCTCCTGCCAATCTCGTTGTCTGCAGCAGAGCCCCTCCGTGTGTCCCGGCCGCCGCTGCCTGCCGTCCACGTCGCAGGGGGTGAAGATCTGGCCACCGCCGCCGCCGACTCAGATCCCTGGACGCTAGAGGAGTTTCGCCACCGCCGCGCCACAGGGCTGATGCCCGGCAACGATGCCGGCTGCGGCGGAGGGAGGGGGTGCAGAGGACCAACGGGAGGATGAGTGATGGCCATTTGGTGCGGCCCGGCGACGGTCGCACGGGGTCGGGTCGAGGGGGAGGGGAAGGGGGTTTCTCCTTGACAGCTTATTCTTTGGATTCAGAATAAGGAGCGCTCGTTTGGATTTTGCTGGAAATCATCCGTTCGCTTCAGGAACCATCACACATGACTTGTTTTTCTGTTCCTTCCTGATCATCAAACTACTCTCTTCACAGCGAGCAATCTGGCTGTCAATGGAACAGAAAATAATATATTTCATAATTGGTTGTGAGTGTATTGCCTTAACTACGGGATATTGTTTTACAGCAATCTTATGATTTGGATTGCATTTGAGTTCGCTAACTTGGAACTTGGATGGGGTGCTTGTCAGACGGAACACTTGTTTCAAAGGGTTCCGACATATACAGGGTCGGCAAGTGGCAAGTGCTACTTGCTCATCTTCAATTCCTCTCCCAACTCTTAACATATTTGGATATGATCAACGCCATATCTCTCTGCAAGGAAAGAACATAGATTATGTTGGACGGTATGTTTTTCTTAGGGGTAAAGCCTAACTTTATTCATAAAAACCACAATATGTGGTATAGAATTCTGGTTGGCCAAATAAAATGTTCTTATATTATACTATTATGGGACAGAGGGAGTAGCAAATATAGCTAAACTATACGCTTCATAATTACTAGCGCGACCCTCGTTAGCAATCGCTCCATATCTGCCTTGGGTCGTCTGCTTAATGTCCCCTATCACCTGTTTAGAATCAGAGGCCACAATGTATTGTTGCAAGTGGAGGTCTTCCGCTAAGAAATTTCCAGCCGTTCGGCACGCCCGACAGAAATAGCGTCTTCTGGGAGCTAGCCGACACTATTTTGGTTGTGGGGGCGGTCGGGTTTCAACCACGGCCCCACATCGGCCCCCAGACAGCGTTTTTTGAATTGAAATTCGGCTAAAATTAGACGAAAAAGACACGAATTCGGTTAATATTCGGCGGTTTTCATTTGTATTTGTGCATAATTAATAAGAAGACATAATAAAAAAATTGAAAAAACACTAAGCTAAACTACGCCGCCCGAGCCTTCTACATGCCGAGGAGCTTGTAGAAGGCGGTGTAGTCGCCGTCGCCGTTTTTGCTGCATCCCTAACCTGCGTCACCTATGCACCGGGGGAGGGGGGGTGTCAGCGCCTCCTTGTCGATGTCGTCGAGGATGACGACGCCGCCCTCGTCGCGGCCGCGGCGGCACGTGGCGATCTCCTCCAGAGCGTTGCGCTAACGCTCCATTTCCTCCCAGACGTAGTCCTGGCGCGACCACGCCGGGTCGGCGGCCATGGCTGAGGGAGTCCTGGATTAGGGGGTATCCGGACAGCCGGACTGTGTACAACGTCCGGACTATTGAAGCGTGAAGATACAAGACTCAAGATTTCGGCCCGTGCCCGGATGAGACTCTCCTTTGCGTGAAAGGGAAGCTTGGCAATCCGGATATTGTGTTTTCTTCCTTGTAACCGACTCCATGTAAACCCTAGCCCTCTCCAGTGTCTATATAAACCGGAGAGGTTGGTCCTTAGAAGGCCGATCACAATTATAATCATACCATCATAGGCTAGCTCTTAGGGTTTAGCCTCTACGATCTCGTGGTAGATCTACTCTTGTACTACCCATATCATCAATATTAATCAAGCAGGAAGTAGGGTTTTACCTCCATCGAGAGGGCCCGAACCTGAGTAAAGATTGATACGTCCATTTTGCATCATGCTTTTATATCGATATTTATCGCATTATGGGCTGTTATTTCACGTTATGTCACAATACTTATGGCTATTCTCTCTTATTTTATAAGGTTTACCATGAAGAGGGAGAATGCCGGCAGCTGGAATTCTGGCTGGAAAAGGAGCAAATATTGGAGACCTATTCTGTGCAACTCCAAAAGTCCTGAAACTCCACGGAATGTCTTAAAATAAATAAAGAAAAATCATCGCCAAAGATGAAGGCCAGGGGGGCCACACCCTGCTCACGAGGGTGGGGGGCGCGCCCCCTCCCCCTGGGCGCGCCCCCTACCTCGTGGGCCCCCTGGTGGCTCTCCGATGCCCGTCTTCTCCTATATGAGCTCTTTCGATGAGAAAAATAACAAGCAACCTTTCGGGACGAGACTCCGCCGCCACGAGGCGGAACCTTGGCGGAACCAATCTAGGG
This sequence comes from Triticum aestivum, assembly GCF_018294505.1. Taxonomy (NCBI): domain Eukaryota; kingdom Viridiplantae; phylum Streptophyta; class Magnoliopsida; order Poales; family Poaceae; genus Triticum; species Triticum aestivum. Next base: position 54,030,392 of record NC_057801.1, on the reverse strand, counting down.
CTCCGGCAGAGCTGTTCTGCCGGGGACACTTCCCTCCGGGAGGGGGAAATCATCGTCATCATCATCACCAACGCTCTTCTCATCGGGAGAGGGCAATCTCCATCAACATCTTCACCAGCACCATCTCATCTCCAAACCCTAGTTCATCTCTTGTATCCAATTTTTGTCTCCAAGTCCGGGATTGGTGCTAGTAGGTTGCTAGTAGTGTTGATTACTCCTTGTAGTTGATACTAGTTGGTTTACTTGGTGGAAGATCATACGTTCAGATCCTTTATGCATATTATTACCCCTCTGATTATGAACATGAATATGCTTTGTGAGTAGTTACGTTTATTCCTGAGGACAAGGGAGAAGTCTTGCTGTTAGTAGTCATGTGAATTTGGTATTCGTTCGATATTTTGATGAGATGTATGTTGTCTAGCCTCTAGTGGTGTTATGTGAACGTCGACTACATAACACTTCACCATTATTTGGGACTAGAGGAAGGCATTGGGAAGTAATAAGTAGATGATGAGTTGCTAGAGTGACAGAAGCTTAAACCCTAGTTTATGCGTTGCTTCGTAAGGGGCTGATTTGGATCCATATGTTTCATGCTATGGTTAGGTTTACCTTAATACTTTTGTTGTAGTTGCGGATGCTTGCAATAGAGGTTAATCATAAGTGGGATGCTTGTTCAAGTAAGAACAGCACTCAAGCACCGGTCCACCCACATATCAAATTATCAAAGTACCGAACGCGAATCATATGAGCGTGATGAAAACTAGCTTGATGATATTCCCATGTGTCCTCGGGAGCGCTTTTCCTATTATAAGAGTTTGTTCCAGCTTGTCCTTTGCTACAAAAAGGATTGGGCCACCTTGCTGCACCTTATTTACTTTTGTTACTTGCTATTCGTTACAATTTACCTTATCACAAAACTATCTGTTACCACTTATTTCAGTACTTGCAGAGAATACCTTGCTGAAAACCGCTTATCATTTCCTTCTGCTCCTCGTTGGGTTCGACACTCTTACTTATCGAAAGGACTGCGATAGGTCCCCTGTACTTGTGGGTCATCAAGACTCTTTTCTGGGGCCGTTGCCGGGGAGTGTAGCGCCTTTGGTAAGTGGAATTTGGTAAGGAAAAATTTATATAGTGTGCTGAAATTTTATGTCACTTGTTACTATGGAAAGTGAATCTCTGAGGGGCTTGTTCGGGGTATCTTCACCCCGTCCAGTAGAGCAAAGAGTTGCTCCTCAACCTGCTGAACCTATTGAAAATGCAACTCCTTTTGAATTTCCTTCGGGTATTATGGAAAAACTGCTGGCTAATACTTTTACAGGAGATGGAACAAAGCATCCTGACGAGCATCTATGCTATGTGGATGATATTTGTGGATTATTTAAGCTTGCAGGTATACCCGATGATGTTGTTAAGAAGAAGGGTTTTCCTTTATCTTTGGAGGGAGACACATTGACATGGTATAGGCTATGTGATGATACGAGATCATGGAACTATAAAAGAGTGAAATTGGAATTTCATCAAAAGTATTACCCTATGCATCTTGTTCATTGTGATCGCAATTATATATATAATTTTTGGCCTCGCGAAGGAGAAAACATCGCTTAAGCTTGGGGGAGGATTAAATCAATTTTATATTCATGCCCAAATCATGAGCTCTCAAGAGAAATTATTATGCAAACTTTTTATGCTCGGCTTTCTCATAATAATCAAACCATGCTCGATACTTCTTGTGCTGGCTCTTTTATGATGAAGACTATTGAATTCAGATGGAATTTATTGGATAGAATTAAATGCAACTCTGAAGATTGGGACCTCGACGAAGGTAAGGAGTCAGGTATGACACCTAAGTTTGATTGTGTTAAATCTTTTATGGATACCGATATTTTCTATAAGTTTAGCACTAAATATGGACTTGACTCTGAGATAGTAGCTTCTTTCTGTGAATCTTTTGCTACTTATGTTGATCTCCCCAAGGAGAAGTGGTTTAAATATCATCCTCCCATAGAAGTAAAAGTAGCTGCACCTATTAAAGTTGAAGAAAAGACCATCACTTATAATGATCCTATTGTTCCCACCTCTTATGTTGAGAAACCACCTTTCCCTGCTAGAGTAAAGGATCATGCTAAAGCTTCAACTGTTGTTCGTAAAAGAAATACTAGAACTTACACACCTCCTAAGCAAGTCAAAGTAGAACCTAATATTGCTATTGTTAAAGATCTCTTGTCCGATAATATTGATGGGCATGTCATTGAATTCTCTGGTGAAACTGCTAGAATTGCTTAACCCTGTGATAGAGATAAACATAGACCCGTGGTGGGCGTGCCTGTTATTTCTGTTAAAATAGGAGATCATTGTTATCATGCCTTATGTGATATGAGTTCTAGTGCTAGTGTTATACCCATTGACTTATATAAAGAAATTATGCATGATATCGCACCTGCTGAGTTAGAAGATATTGATGTTACAATTAAACTTGCCAATAGAGATACTATATCTGCAATGGAAATTGTTAGAGATGTTGAAGTCTTGTGTGGGAAAACCAAATATCCTGCTGATTTTCTTGTTCTTGGTTCTCCACAAGATAGCTTTTGTCCCATTATATTTGGTAGACCCTTCTTGAATACTGTTAATGCTAAGATAGACTGCGAGAAGAATGTTGTTGCTATTGGCTTGGATGATATGGTTCATGAGTTTAATTTCTCTAAATTTAGTAAAAAATATCGTGAGGAAGAATTGCCTAGTAAGGATGAAATTATTGGTCTTGATTCTATTGTTGTACCTCCTAGTGATCCTTTAGAACATTATTTGCTAGACCATGAAAATGAGATGTTCATGAATGAAAGAAGGGAAATAGATGAAGTATTCTTTAAACAAGAACCTATTCTGAAACACAATTTGCCTGTTGAAATCCTAGGGGATCCTCCTCCACCCAAGGGTGATCCCGTGTTTGAGGTTAAACCGTTGCCTGATAATCTTAAGTATGCTTATCTTGATGAAAAGAAAATATATCCTGTTTTTATTAGTGCTAACCTTTCAGAGCAGGAAGAAGAAAGATTATTGAAAACTCTGAAAAAGCACTGTGCCGCTATTGGATATACTCTTGATGATCTTAAGGGCATTAGTCCCACTCTATGTCAGCATAAAATAAATTTGGAAGCGGACGCCAAACCAGTTCGTGATCCTCAACGACGTTTGAATCCTAAAATGAAAGAAGTGGTAAGAAAAGAAATACTCAAGCTTCCGGAGGCACGTATAATTTATCCCGTTGCTGATAGTCAGTGGGTAAGTCCTGTCCATTGTGTCCCTAAGAAGGGAGGTATTACTGTTGTCCCTAATGATAAAGATGAACTATCCCGCAAAGAATTATCACAGGTTATAGGATGGTAATTGATTTCCGCAAATTAAATAAAGCTGCTAAGAAAGATCATTACCCCTTACCTTTTATTGATCAAATTCTAGAAAGATTATGCAAACATACACATTATTGCTTTCTAGATGGTTATTCTGGTTTCTCTCAAATACCTGTGTCGGCTAAAGATCAATCAAAGACTACTTTTACATGCCCTTTTGGTACTTTTGCTTATAGACGTATGCCTTTTGGTTTATGTAATGCACCTGCTACCTTTCAAAGATGCATGATGGTTATATTCTTTGATTTTTGTGAAAAGATTTGTGAGGTTTTCATGGATGACTTTTCCGTCTATGGATCCTCTTTTGATGATTGCTTGAGCAATCTTGATCGAGTTTTGCAGAGATGTGAAGAAACTAATCTTCTCTTGAATTGGGAAAAGTGCCACTTTATGGTTAATGAAGGTATTGTCTTGGGGCACAAAGTTTCTGAAAGAGGTATTGAAGTCGATAAAGCCAAGGTTGATGCTATTGAAAAGATGCCATGTCCCAAGGACATCAAAGGTATAAGAAGTTTCCTTGGTCACGCAGGATTTTATAGGAGGTTCATTAAGGACTTCTCAAAAATTTCTCGGCCTCTGACTAATTTATTACAAAAGATGTACCATTTGTCTTTGATGATGATTGTGTAGAAGCATTTGAAATACTTAAGAAAGCATTAGTCTCTGCACCTATTGTTCAGCCACCTGATTGGAATTTACCCTTTGAAGTTATGTGTGATGCTAGTGATTATGCTGTAGGTGTTGTTCTAGGGCAAAGAGTTGATAAGAAGTTAAATGTTATCCATTATGCTAGTAAGACTCTAGACAATGCTCAAAAAAATTATGCTACTACCGAAAAGGAACTTTTAGCAGTTGTGTTTGCTTGTGATAAATTCAGACCCTATAATGTTGATTCTAAAGTAACCATTCACACCGATCATGCTGCTATTAAATATCTTATGGAAAAGAAAGATGCTAAACCTAGACTTATTAGATGGGTTCTCTTTCTACAAGAATTTGATTTGCATATTGTTGATAGAAAAGGAGCTGAGAACCCCGTTGCAGATAACTTATCTAGGTTAGAGAATATTCTTGATGACCCACTACCTATTGATGATAGATTTCCTGATGAATAATTAAATGTCATAAGCACTTCTCGTAGCACTCCATGGTATGCTGATTATGCTAATTATATTGTTGCTAAATTTATACCACCTAGCTTCACATACCAACAAAATGAAAAGTTCTTTTATGATTTAAGGCATTACTTTTGGGATGACCCACATCTTTGTAAAGAAGGGGTAGATGGTGTTATTAGACGTTGTGTACCTGAGCATAAACAGGAACAGATCCTACGCAAGTGTCACTCCGAAGCTTATGGAGGACAGCACGCTGGAGATAGAACTGCACATAAGGTATTGCAATCTGGTTTTTATTGGCCTACTGTCTTCGAGGATGCCCATAAGTTTGTTTTATCTTGTGATGAATGTCAAAGAATTGGTAATATTAGTAGACGTCAAGAAATGCCTATGAATTATTCACTTGTTATTGAACCATTTGATGTTTGGGGCTTTGATTATATGGGACCTTTTCCTGCCTCTAATGGATATACACATATTTTAGTTGCTATTGATTACGTTACTAAGTGGGTAGAAGCTATTCCAACCAGTAGTGTTGATCATAACACTTCTATTAAAATGCTTAAGGAAGTTATTTTTCCGAGGTTTGGAGTCCCTAGATATTTAATGACTGATGGTGGTTCACACTTTATTCATGGTGTTTTCCGTAAAATGCTTGATAAATATGACGTTAATCGCAGAATTGCATCTCCTTATGACCCACAGTCTAGTGCTCAAGTAGAATTGAGTAATAGAGAGCTCAAATTAATTTTGCAAAAGACTGTTAATAGGTCTAGAAAGAATTGGTCCAAGAAACTTGATGATGCATTATGGGCCTGTAGAACTGCATATAAGAATCCTCTGGGTATGTCTCCGTATAAAATGGTTTATGGAAAAGCATGTCACTTACCTCTTGAACTAGAACATAAGGCATATTGGGATATTAAAGAGCTCAACTATGTTTTCAAACTTGCCGGTGAGAAGAAGTTATTTGATATTAGCTCACTTGATGAATGGAGAACCCAAGCCTATGAAAATGCCAAGTTGTTTAAAGAAAAAGTTAAAAGATGGCATGACAAAAGGATACAAAAGCGTGAGTTTAATGTAGGTGATTATGTATTGCTATACAACTCTCATTTAAGATTTTTTGCAGGAAAACTTCTCTCTAAATGGGAAGGTCCCTACGTTATCGAGGAGGTCTATCGTTCCGGTGCCATAAAAATCAACAACTTCGCAGGCACAAATCCGAAGGTGGTGAACGGTCAAAGGATCAAACACTATATTTCAGGTAATCCCATAAATGTTGAAACCAATCATTGAAACCGTAACCCAGGAGGAATACATAAGAGACACTTTCCAGAATGTTCCAGACTCCGAAAAGGAACAGGTATGTGGTACGGTAAGTAAACCGACTCCAAAACAAATTCTAAGGCAATATTTCTCCGTTTTGGAATGTTTAGAAAAATAGAAAAATAAGTAGCAGTCCGGGGAGGACACGAGGCTCCATGAGGGTGGAGGGCGCGTCCTACCCCCCTGGGCGCGCCCCCTACCTCGTGAGCACCTCGTGTGCCCTCCGGACTCTGTTTTCTTGCACGATACGTATTTTGGTCGGTAAAAATTCATTATATATCCTCCCGAAGGTTTTGACTCCCGTATCACGCAAATATCCTCTGTTTTCGTTTTGAGTTGTTTCCGTTGCAGATCTGAGGATTCCGGAGACTCGATCATCCTTCTATGAGGGTGAGCCTATGCCATGGAAGGTGAACGACAAGCTTGTATCATCAACAACACCTCCACCGCCAACAACAAAGAAGGAGACATAATCATATGGGTATGGGCACTCCCCTTGGCAACTGCCAAGCTTGGGGGAGGTGCCCCGGTATCGTATCACCATCACAACTTCTACATTTACCGTTTTTCTTAGTTCGATCCTATTAGTAGTATCTTGATTTAGTAGAATAAAGTCATGGCATGATCTAGTTTTGAGTTTTGCTTTATGATCTTTCTTTGTAATCGAGTCCATGAGCTATATAATAAAGATTAGTGTTGAGTCTAGGGTTTGATTACTTGGCCATGATCTTGGGTGAATAAAGAAAAGAATAAAAAGAAACAAAGAGTTCATATTGGTCTTATTGAAAGTAATGACTTCACATAGAAAGGGTATGATGATTAAAAGTTATTGGGAGTTGGCCAATATAGCTTTGGTCATCGTTGCAATTAATAGGAAGTAATAAGGAGAGAGAGGTTTCACATATAGATATATTATCATTGACATCTTTTATGATTGTGAGCGCTCATTAAAATATGACACAATAAAGAGTTGATGTTGGACAAGGAAGACAACATAATGAGTTATGTTTTCTTATATCTGAGATAAAGTATGTTGTCATGGTTCCTCTAACATGTCGAGCTTGCCTTTCCCCCTCATGCTAGCCAAATTCTCAGCACCAAGTAGAGATACTACTTGTGCTTCCAAATACCCTTAAACCAGTTTAGCCATGAGAGTCCACCATATCTACCTATAGATTGAGTAAGATCCTTCAAGTAAGTTGTCATCGGTGCAAGCAATAAAAATTGCTCTTTAAATATGCATGACTTATTAGTGCAGAGAAATAAGCTTTGTACGAACTTGTTGTGGATGCAATAAAAGCGACGGACTGCATAATAAAGGTTCACATACAAGGGGCAATATAAAGTGACGTTCTTTTGCATTAAGATTTTGTGCATCCAACCATAAAAGCGCATGGCAACCTCTGCTTCCCTCTGCGAAGGGCCTATCTTTTATTATTATCTTCTACCTTATGCAAGAGTCACGGTGATCTTCACCTTTTCTTTTTTTCATTTTATCCTTTAGCAAGCCCAGCATGTTGGAAAGAACATGATATATATACCTAATTGGATGTAGGGGAGCATGAGTTATTATTGTTGACATTACCCTTGAGGTAAAAGGTTGTGGGGCAAAACTACAAGCCCCTATCTTTCTCTGTGTCCGGATAAAACTCCGTAACCACAAGTATTGCGTGAGTGTTAGCAATTATGAAGGACTAAGTGATAGTTGAGTATGTGGACTTGCTTTTAAGCTCTGACATAGACTCTTTCCGATGTTATGATAAATTAGAATTGCTTCAATGACTGAGGTTATAATTTGTTAGTGCCCAATAAGGTTTCTGATTCATACTTTGGCTTTGTGAAAAGATCATCACTTGAACATGAGTAATCATATGACAAAATCAATATATGTTGCTGCTATGAGAATAATCATGATGCCTTCATGTCCGTATTTTATTTTTATCGACGCCTCTACCTCTAAACATGAGGACATATTTATTGTTATCGGCTTTTCGCTTGAGAACAAGCGAGGTCTAAGCTTGGGGGAGTTGATACGTCCATTTTGCATCATGCTTTTATATCGATATTTATCGCATTATGGGCTGTTATTTCACGTTATATCACAATACTTATGGCTATTCTCTCTTATTTTATAAGGTTTACCATGAAGAGGGGGAATGCCGGCAGCTGGAATTCTGGCTGGAAAAGGAGCAAATATTGGAGACCTATTCTGTGCAACTCCAAAAGTCCTGAAACTCCACGGAATGTCTTAAAATAAATAAAGAAAAATCGTCGCCAAAGATGAAGGCCAGGGGGCCCACACCCTGCTCACGAGGGTGGGGGCGGGCCCCCTCCCCCTGGGCGCGCCCCCCTACCTCGTGGGCCCCCTGGTGGCTCTCCGATGCCCATCTTCTCCTATATGAGCTCTTTCGATGAGAAAAATAACAAGCAACCTTTCGGGACGAGACTCCGCCGCCATGAGGCGGAAACTTGGCGGAACCAATCTAGGGATCCGGCAGAGCTGTTCTGCAGGGGACACTTCCCTCCGGGAGGGGGAAATCATCGTCATCATCATCACCAATGCTCTTCTCATCGGGAGAGGGCAATCTCCATCAACATCTTCACCAACACCATCTCATCTCCAAACCCTAGTTCATCTCTTGTATCCGATTCTTGTCTCCAAGTCCGGGATTGGTGCTAGTAGGTTGCTAGTAGTGTTGATTACTCCTTGTAGTTGATACTAGTTGGTTTACTTGGTGGAAGATCATATGTTCATATCCTTTATGCATATTATAACCCCTCTGATTATGAACATGAATATGCTTTGTGAGTAGTTACGTTTGTTCCTGAGGACAAGGGAGAAGTCTTGCTGTTAGTAGTCATGTGAATTTGGTATTCGTTCGATATTTTGATGAGATGTATGTTGTCTAGCCTCTAGTGGTGTTATGTGAACGTCGAATACATAACACTTCACCATTATTTGGGCCTAGAGGAAGGTATTGGGAAGTAATAAGTACATGATGGGTTGCTAGAGTGACAGAAGCTTAAACCCTAGTTTATGCATTGCTTCCTAAGGGGCTGATTTGGATCCATATGTTTCATGCTATGGTTAGGTTTACCTTAATACTTTTGTTGTAGTTGCGGATGCTTGCAATAGAGGTTAATCATGAGTGGGATGCTTGTTCAAGTAAGAAAAGCACCCAAGCACCGGTCCACCTACATATCAAATTATCAAAGTACCGAACGCGAATCATATGAGCGTGATGAAAACTAGCTTGATGATATTCCCATGTGTCCTCGGGAGCGCTTTTCCTATTATAAGAGTTTGTTCCGGCTTGTCCTTTGCTACAAAAAGGATTGGGCCACCTTGCTGCACCTTATTTACTTTTGTTGCTTGTTGTTCGTTACAATTTACCTTATCACAAAACTATCTGTTACCACTTATTTCAGTACTTGCAGAGAATACCTTGCTGAAAACCGCTTATCATTTCCTTCTGCTCCTCGTTGGGTTCGACACTCTTACTTATCAAAAGGACTACGATAGATCCCCTATACTTGTGGGTCATCAAACATCTGTGTCCCTTGCTTCCTGTTACCATCAGCCTTGATGCACAGATCGGGACCCCCTACCCGAGATCCGCCTCTTTTGACACCGACATTGGTGTTTTCATTGAGAGTTCCTCTATGTCGTCGCTACAGAGCTTGATGGCGCCTCCAGTCGTCAACAACATGGTCCAGGGCGAGACTTTTCTCCCCGGACAGATCTTCGTGTTTGGCGGCTTCGCACTGCGGGCCAATTCGCTTGGCCATCTGGAGCCGATCGACAGCTATGCCCCCGGCCACGAGGTTAGATTTGGAAACTTGAACTACACGGCGGATATTCGTGGAGACTTGATCTTCAATGGATTCGGGCCTGCGCCAGGAACGCCGAACGGTCACGATGGGCACGGCTTAGACCTGCTGCCAGACGACGCTCGGGATATCACTCCGGCAGAAGCCTCGGATCTAAATCTGGGGCAGGTTGCGTTGCCCAAGGACAGAGGGCTAGACCCCGCCCCACAGGCCGTACCCTCATCGGTGATGGAGCCGAACACAGGCCTCACTTCGGAGGAAGCCTGTGACTCTGGACCCCCGGACTCATATCCGGTTGTAGGATCCAGTCCGCGCGTTCCCGAGCCCGCCGAGCCTGGTTGGGCTCCGGTAATGGAGTTCAACGCTACGGACATCTTTCAGCACTCGCCCTTTGGCGACATGCTGAAATCATTGAAGTCTCTCTCTTTGTCAGGAGGCTCCCGGCCGAACTATGTCCGGCTCGAGTGGGAGGCGGGCGACGAAGGAATTCGCTGCCCACCCACCACCCACTTCATTGCCACGATCAATGATTTAACTGACGTGCTTGACTTCGACTCCGAAGACAACGACAGTATGGACGACGATGCAGGAGAATCACAGGAGCCACCGCTCACAGGGCGGTGGACGGCCACCTCCTCGTATGACATATATATGGTAGACACTCCAAAGGAAACCAACAGCGATGAGGCAACAGAGGATAACTGATGTCTACTACACAACCTTCTTCTTGTAGACGTTGTTGGGCCTGCAAGTGCACAGGTTTGTAGGACAGTAGCAAATTTCCCTCAAGTGGATGACCTAAGGTTTATCAATCCGTAGGAGGCATAGGATGAAGATGGTCTCTCTCAAGCAACCCTGCAACCAAATAACAAAGAGTCTCTTGTGTCCCCAACACACCCAATACAATGGTAAATTGTATAGGTGCACTAGTTCGGCGAAGAGATGGTGATACAAGTGCAAAATAGATAGTAGATATAGGTTTTTGTAATCTGAAATAATAAAAACAGCAAGGTAGCGAGCGATAAAAGTGAGCGTAAACGGTATTGCAATGGTAGGAAACAAGGCCTAGGGTTCATACTTTCACTAGTGTAAGTTCTCTCAACAATAATAACATAGATAGAACATATGACAAGCCCACAACATGCAACAAAGAGTCACTCCAAAGACACTAATAGCGGAGAACAAACATAGAGATTATGGTCGGGTATGAAACCACCACAAAGTTATTCTTTCGGATCGATCTATAAAAGAGTTCGTACTAGAATAACACCTTAAGACACAAATCAACCAAAACCCTAATGTCACCTAGACACTCCATTGTCACCTCAAGTATCCGTGGGCATGATTATACGATATGCATCACACAATCTCAGATTCATCCAACCAACATAAAAGTACTTCAAAGAGTGCCCCAAAGCTACTACCGGAGAGTCAAGAACGTGTGCTAACCCCTATGCATAGGTTCCCAAGTGTCACGAAACCCGCAAGTTGATCACCAAAACATACATCAAGTGGATCAATAGAATAACCCATTGTCACCACGGTTATCCCATGCAAGACATACATCAAGTGTTCATAAAAGACTGAATCCGATAAGATAACTTCAAAGGGGAAACTCAATTCATCACAAGAGAGTAGAGGGGGAGAAACATCATAAGATCCAACTACAATAGCAAAGCTCAGGATACATCAAGATTGTGCCTTAGAGGAACACGAGAGAGAGAGAGATCAAACACATAGCTACTGGTACATACCCTCAGCCCCGAGGGTGAACTACCCCCTCCTCGTCATGGATAGCGCCGGGATGATGAAGATGGCCTCCGGTGATGGGATCCCCTTCCGGCAGGGTGCCGGAATAGGTCCCGATTAGTTTTTGGTGGCTACAGAGGCTTGCGGCGGCGAAACTCCCGATCTATCTTCTGTTCTGGAAGTTTTAGGGTACGTAGGTATATATGGGTGCAGGGGGTACGTCCGTGGACCTCCGGGTTGCTCACGAGGTAGGGGGGCGCGCCCCCCACCCTTGTGGGAAGCCCGGGACTCCCCTGACGTGCACTCCAAGTCCATCAGGTGGGTTTCCTTCCAAAATTAACTTCTCCAGTTGATTTCGTTCCGTTTTGACTCCGTCTGATATTCCTTTTCCTCAAAACACTAAAATAGGCATAAAGCAGTAAATCTGGGCTGGGCCTCCGGTTAATAGTCCCCAAAATAATATAAAAGTGGATAATATAGCCCAATATTGCCTAAAATAGTAGATAAAGTAGCATGGAGCAATCAAAAATTATAGATACGTTGGAGACGTATTAAGCATCCCCAAGCTTAATTCCTGCTCGTCCTCGAGTAGGTAAATGATAAAAAAGAATTTTTGATGCGGAGTGATACTTTGGCATAATCTCAATGTAAATCTTCTTAATTGTCGCATGAATATTCAGATCCAAAAGATTCAAGACAAAAGTTCATATTGACACAAAAAATAATAATACTTCAAGCATACTAATCAAAGAAATCATGTCTTCTCAAAATAACATGGCAAAAGAAAGTTCATACAAAATCATATAGTTAGGCTATGCTTCATATTCGTCACACAAAGATGTTCCCAACTTCTATACCCCTGATGACAAGCCAAGCAATTGTTTCATACTTAAATAATCTCAAACTTTTTCAACCTTCACGCAATACATGAGCGTGAGCCATGGATATAGCACTATGGGTGGAATAGAATATGATGATGGGGTTTGTGTGGAGAAGACAAAAAAAGAGAAAGTCTCACATTGACGAGGATAATCAACGGGCTATGGAGATGCCCATCAATTGATGTCAACATGAGGAGTAGGGATTGCCATGCAACGGATGCACTAGAGCTATGAATGCTCAACAAAAGAAAACTAGTGGGTGTGCATCCAACTTGCTTGCTCACGAAGACCTAGGGCATTTGAGGAAGCCCATTGTAGGAATATACAAGCCAAGTTATATAATGAAAAATTCCCACTAGTATAAAAAGACAACTTATGAGACTCACTACATGAAAAACAAGGTGCTACTTTGAAGCACAATATATGAGACTCACTACATGAAGAACAAGGTGCTACTTTGAAGCACAATATATGAGACTACATGAAGAACAAGGTGCTACTTTGAAGCACAAGTGTGGAAAAAGAGATAGTAGCATTGCCCTTTTTTGGGGCCTTTCTTTTTTTCTTTTTGGCCTTTCTCTTTTTTTTGGGCAATGCTCTAATAATGATGATCATCACACTTCTATTGATTACAACATAAGGATTACAACTCGAAACTTAGAACAAGATATGACTCTATATGAATGCCTCCGGCGGTGTACCGGGATGGTGCAATGAATCAAGAGTGACATGTATGAAAAATAATGCATGGTGGCTTTGCCACAAATACGATGTCAACTACATGATCATGCAATGGCAATATGACAAAAGTAATGTATGTCATGATGATGATGATGGAAGATGCATGGCAATATATCTCGGAATGGCTATGGAAATGCCATGATAGGTAGGTATGGTGGCTATTTTGAGGAAGATATAAGGAGGTTTATGTGTGATAGAGCGTATCGTATCACGGGGTTTGGATGCACCGGCGAAGTTTGCACCAACTCTCAAGGTGAGAAAGGGCAATGCACGGTACCGAAGAGGCTAGCAATGGCGGAAAGGTGAGAGTGCGTATAATCCACGGACTCAACATTAGTCAAAAGAAATCATATACTTATTGCAAAAATTTAGAAGTCATCAAAAATCAAGTACTACGCATGCTCCTAGGGGGATAGATTGGTAGGAAAAGACCATCGCTCGTCCCCGACCGCCACTCATAAGGATGCACAAGCCAGGTACACTTCATGTTTCAAATTTGTTACATAACTTTAACCATACATGCATGCTACGGGACTTGCAAACTTCAACACAAGTATTTCTGAAATTCATAATCACCCAACTAGCACCACTTTGATATTATCACCTCCATATCTCAAAACAATTATCAAGCATCAAACTTATCTTAGTATTCAACACACTCAAAAGAAACTTTCACATATCTTGAATACCAAGTATATTAACATTAAGCAAAGTACCATGCTATTAATGACTCTCAAAATAATCTAAGTGAAGCATGAGAGATCAATAGTTTCTTTAAAACAAATCCACCACCGTGCTCTAAAAGATATAAGTGAAGCACTAGAGCAAAAATTATCACGCTCAAAAGATATAAGTGAAGCACATAGAGTATTCTAACAAATTCCAATTTGTGTAAGGCTCTCTCTCATTAAATAAATTCAGATCTTGGTATTGTATTCAAGCAGAAAACAAAACAAAAATAAAACTACAATGCAAGGATAGCACAACTCATGTGAAGAAGCAAAAACTTAGGCTCAACCGATACTAACCGATAGTTGTTGAAGAAGAAAGGTGGGATGCCTACCGAGGCATCCGCAAGCTTAGATGCTTGAGACTTCTTGAAATATTATCTTGGGGTGCCTTGGGCATCCCCAAGCTTGAGCTTTTGTGTCTCCTTAATTCCTCTCATAGGTTTCTCTTTTTATCAAAAGCTTCATTCACAACAAACTCAACAAGAACTCGTGAGATAGGTTAGTGTAAACCAATGCAAAAACTTATCATATTCTACAGTAACAAATCACTTAAATTATTATTCCACATTGAATACTAAATGCCTCTGCATATTTAATACTCCTATCCTCAAATAGAATCATTAAACAAGCAAACATATGCAAACAATGCAACCATAACAGCAATCTGTCAAAACAGTACAGTCTGTAAAGAATGCAAGAGTATCAATACTTCCCTGACTCCAAAAATTATGAAGTAAAATTTCCACTGTAACAAATTTATCAGATCTCAATATGCAAAAATATTCAACGTTAGACCATGCTCTGACTTTTCTAGGGAATTTTTGCAACAGCGGTAAACTTTCTGTTTTCAAACAGCAACATGCAAACTAGCAAAATAAGCATGGCAATGGCTATCCTTGACTTTTTCATTGACACTAAAGAGGCAAAACATTACTCTAACTAAAATCAAGCAAAATCTAACAAAATAAAATGACGCTCCAAGCAAAACACATATCATGTGGTGAATAAAAATATAGCTCCAAGTAAAGTTACCGATGAACGAAGACGAAAGAGGGGATGCCTTCCGGGGCATCCTCAAGCTTAGTTGCTTGGTTGTCCTTGAATATTACCTTGGGGTGCCTTGGTAATCCCCAAGATTAGGCTCTTTCCACTCCTTATTCCATAGTCCATCGAATCTTTTACCCAAAACTTGAAAACTTCAACCACACAAAACTCAAAACAAAACTCGTAAGCTCTGTTAGTATAAGAAAATAAAACCACAACTTAGGTACTGCAATTATCTCATTCTAAATTCATATTGGTGTAATATCTACTGTATTCTAACATCTCTATGGTTCATACCACTTAATACTAGTCTGTAGTAATCTGTATCAAACGTATACTTCTGGAACCCCAAAAATTATGAAGTAAATTGCTGGACCTGAGAAATTTGTCTATTAATCATCTGCAAAAAGAATCAACCTAAAAGCACTCTCCAGTAAAAAATGGCAGCTAATTTCGTGAGCGCTAAAGTTTCTGTTTTTCACGGCAAGATCACAAAGACTTCAACCAAGTCTTCCCAAAGGTTCTACTTGGCACTTTATTGAAACCAAAGCTATAAAACATGATTACTACAGTAGCATAATCATGTGGACACACAAAAACAGTAAGGATAAATATTGGGTTGTCTCCCAGCAAGCGCTTTTCTTTAATGCCTTTTAGCTAGGCATGATCATGACAATGATGCTCACATAAAAGATAAGAATTGAAACATAATAGGAGCATCATGAAGCATATGACTAGCAAATTTAAGCCTAACCCACTTCCTATGCATAGGGATTTTGTGAGCAAACAACTTATGGGAACAATAATCAACTAGCATATGAAAGTAAAACAAGCATAGCTTTAAGATTTTAGGCACATAGAGAGGAAACTTGATATTATTGCAATTCCTACAAGCATATGTTCCTCTCTCATAATAATTTTCAGTAGCATCATGAATGAATTCAACAATATAACCAGCACCTAAAGCATTCTTTTCATGATCTACAAGCATAGAAAATTTTCTACTCTCCATATAAGCAAACTTCTTCTTTGTAGCATACGTATCATCACAATAATCATCATAGATAGGAGGCATGCTTTCATCATAGTAAATTTGCTCATCAAAGCTTGGGGGAAAAAATATCATCTCCATCAAACATAGCTTCCCCAAGCTTGTGGCTTTGAATAACATTAGCATCATGGATATTAAAGGAATTCATACTAACAACATTGCAATCATGCTCATCATTCACAGATTTAGTGCCAGACATTTTAAAGATTTCTTCTTCTAGCACTTGAGCACAATTATCCTTTCCATCATACTCACGAAAGATATTAAAAAGGTGAAGCATATGAGATAAACTAAACTCCATTTTTGTAGCTTTCTTTTATAAACTAAACTAGTGCTAAAACAAGAAACAAAAAGATTCGATTGCAAGATCTAAAGATATACCTTCAAGCACTCACCTTCCCGGCAACGGCGCCAGAAAAGAGCTTGATGTCTACTACACAACCTTCTTCTTGTAGACGTTGTTGGGCCTGCAAGTGCACATGTTTGTAGGACAGTAGCAAATTTCCCTCAAGTGGATGACCTAAGGTTTATCAATCCGTAGGAGGCGTAGGATGAAGATGGTCTCTCTCAAGCAACCCTGCAACCAAATAACAAAAAGTCTCTTGTTTCCCCAACACACCTAATACAATGGTAAATTGTATAGGTGCACTAGTTCGATGAAGAGATGGTGATACAAGTGCAAAATAGATAGTAGATATAGGTTTTTGTAATCTGAAATAATAAAAACAGCAAGGTAGCGAGCGATAAAAGTGAGCGTAAACAGTATTGCAATGGTAGGAAACAAGGCCTAGGGTTCATACTTTCACTAGTGTAAGTTCTCTCAACAATAATAACATAGATAGAACATATGACAAGCCCTCAACGTGCAACAAAGAGTCACTCCAAAGACACTAATAGCGGAGAACAAACGTAGAGATTATGGTCGGGTACGAAACCACCACAAAGTTATTCTTTCGGATCGATCTATAAAAGAGTTCGTACTAGAATAACACCTTAAGACACAAATCAACCAAAACCCTAATGTCACCTAGATACTCCATTGTCACCTCAAGTATCTGTGGGCATGATTATACGATATGCATCACACAATCTCAGATTCATCCAACCAACATAAAAGTACTTCAAAGAGTGCCCCAAAGCTACTACCGGAGAGTCAAGAACGTTTGCAAACCCCTATGCATAGGTTCCCAAGTGTCACAAAACCCGCAAGTTGATCACCAAAACATACATCAAGTGGATCAATAGAATAACCCATTGTCACCATGGTTATCCCATGCAAGACATACATCAAGTGTTCATAAAAGACTGAATCCGATAAGATAACTTCAAAGGGGAAACTCAATTCATCACAAGAGAGTAGAGGGGGAGAAACATCATAAGATCCAACTACAATAGCAAAGCTCAGGATACATCAAGATCGTGCCTTAGAGGAACACGAGAGAGAGAGAGAGATCAAACACATAGCTACTGGTACATACCCTCAGCCCCGAGGGTGAACTACCCCCTCCTCGTCATGGATAGCGCCGGGATGATGAAGATGGCCTCCGGTGATGGGATCCCCCTCCGGCAGGGTGCCGGAATAGGTCCCGATTAGTTTTTGGTGGCTACAGAGGCTTGCGGCGGCGAAACTCCCGATCTATCTTTTGTTCTGGAAGTTTTAGGGTACGTAGGTATATATGGGTGCAGGGGGTACGTCGGTGGACCTCCGGGTTGCTCACGAGGTAGGGGGGCGCGCCCAGGGGGGAGGGCGCGCCCCCCACCCTCGTGGGCAGCTCGGGACTCCCCTGACGTGCACTCCAAGTCCATCAGGTGGGTTTCCTTCCAAAATTAACTTCTCCAGTTGATTTCGTTCCGTTTTGACTCCGTCTGATATTCCTTTTCTTCGAAACACTGAAATAGGCATAAAACAGCAAATCTGGGTTGGGCCTCCGGTTAATAGGTTAATACGAAAAATAATATAAAAGTGCATAATAAAGCCCAATATTGCCTAAAACAGTAGATAAAGTAGCATGGAGCAATCAAAAATTATAGATACGTTGGAGATGTATCAATAACCCCTCAGGAAGAAAAGCAAAGCATGGGCGTCGTCGGCGCCGCTCCAAGCCCTGCCACAGCAATACTGGCCCTGGAGACGAAAGCAATCCGGATGGCACCGAAGAGGAATACTACCCTGACCAGCCAGCCTTCGAGCAGGCCGAACAGGAAGATGAGTTGGTCAGCCCAGAAGAACAGGCAACGGACGGATACCCGGAGGAGGACAATTACATGCCCCCCTCTGAAGACGATATTAGCCTCGGCGACGATGAGTTCGGTGTGCCTGAGGAACCTGTGGAGCAGGAGGGCTTCAAGCGTAGGCTTATAACCACTGCGAGGAGCCTGAAGAACAAGAAGCAGCAACTCCAAGCTGATCAAGACCTACTCACAGACAGATGGACTAAAGTCCTGGCAGCTGAGGAATATGGACTCGAGCGCCAAACGGCTGACCGGCCACCCCATGGCCGGGATAAAACGGGATATCAGCCCGAATACCAGCACGCACCCCCACGCCGATACACTATGGCCCAGGGCAACAGGCAAGACCTGCAAGATATTCTGGAAAACAAAGCAGGACAGCCAAGATCGATCTACGGATCACGGGGGCGCGCCCCAACGCGTGATGATGATCGTCGCGCCGGATACATCATCAACATGTCCGGCCGGGCCGAACACAGCAACCCAGACCAATTTAAGCTGCGTAGCCACATAGCCCGGCACAGAGGCGCCACACACCCCCTCTGCTTCACTGACGAAGTAATGGATCATGAATTCCCAAAAGGGTTTAAACCCGTAAACATCGAATCATACGATGGCAAAAAAGACCCCGCTGTCGGTGTCAAAACCGGCGGATCTCGGGTAGGGGGTCCCGAACTGTGCGTCTAGGCGGATGGTAACAGGAGAGAAGGGACACGATGTTTTACCCAGGTTCGGGCCCTCTTGATGGAGGTAAAACCCTACGTCCTGCTTGATTAATATTGATGATGTGTGTTACAAGAGTGGATCTACCACGAGATCAAGGAGGCTAAACCTTAGAAGCTAGCCTATGGTATGATTGTTGTTCGTCCTATGGACTAAAGCCATCCGATTTATATAGACACCGGAGAGGGCTAGGGTTACACAGAGTCGGTTACAATGGTAGGAGATCTACATATCCGTATCGCCAAGCTTGCCTTCCACGCCAAGGAAAGTCCCATCCGGACACGGGACGAAGTCTTCAATCTTCTATCTTCATAGTCTTGGAGTCCAGCCGATGATGATAGTTCGGCTATCCGGACACCCCCTAGTCCGGAACTCCCTTAGTAGCCCCTGAACCAGGTTTCAATGACGACGAGTCCAGCGCGCATGTTGTCTTCGGCATTGCAAGGCGGGTTCTTCCTCCGAATAATTTATAGAAGATTGTGAACACCAGGATAGTGTCCGGCTCTGCAAAATAAATTCCACATACCACCGTAGAGAGAATAATATTACACAAGTTCAATCTGCTGACGTATTTTGTGGCGTGACATCACACCACTACCAAGCCTTTACTCGAATTGTTTTTATTGTTCCATCTCAGCGCATTTAGCGAGGCGGTTTCCTTGGCACGTTTGTCGAAGCAGAGATCGTGTTCCCCTTATTCCGGGATTCCCATCAATACGGACGTGGGTAACCCAACCGCGCCCATTGCCACACCCCCTCCATCGAAGGCGGGTTCCAAACGGTCATGGGGACGGCTCTTGGTATTCTCCCTCTTTAATGAGACCAAGGCCCATTCTTTTCCTTCAATGCTCTATCGAATCCGCCCCTTGCCCCGAGTTCCAACACCCAAGGCTCCATATTCGGGTACCTTCGATCTTCGACAATGTCCGGCCCCGACCTACGAGGCCGGTGGATGCCCTCCTCCGTCATGGAGGAGGACGTGCTAAAGCTAAGAGACGCCAGGTACTTAACCTACGAGATTTCGCATAGGCTACCTGCCCTAGGGCAAGTTATTCCTACTCCCGAGCGCGGCGAGAGCGTCGTGTTTGTGTCTCACCTCCGTCGGGGTTTAGGCTTCCTGACGGATCCCTTCGTGAGGGGACTCATGTTTTACTATGGGCTGGAATTCCATGACTTGGCTCCGGAGTCTATCCTCCACATCTCATCATTCATTGTCGTCTGCGAAGCCTTCCTCCGCACTACCCCTCACTTCGGCTTGTGGCTCAAAACCTTCAATGTGGAGCCGAAGGTGATTGAGGGGCATCAGGCAGAGTGCGGCAGGGCGGTTATAAGCAAGAGGGCCGATGCTCCATGGACCGAGGACACTTTTCAGGAGGAGCTCGGCTTGTGGCAACAGGAGTGGTTCTATATCACCGCTCCCAGGGGCAGTAGGCAGAGGCTGCCGCCCGTCTTCCGCTCGGGCCCTCCACAACGGCTGACGTCATGGGTCAACAAGGGGCGCGACTGAGGGCCGTCCAAGGACGTTCCCCTGTTGCAGGACCGGATTCGAGGCCTCCAAGAAAGGGAGATCAATCTGGCCGTAGTGGTACAGATTATGTTGATCCGGCGCCTACTGCCCTGCAAACGCCGCCCCCTCCGCCTGTGGGAATTTAATCCGGAGGGGCCATGAGCTCTTCAACACTTCATGGGTTTGACACCCGTGGAGATGTACAAACTGTTCTTCGGATCGCAAGAGATGCGTCCGGAATTGACCGAGGATGCTGGCCTAAGCTGCAATCGCCCGGATACTCAAGTAAGTTGCCCTGTGTCCGGACACATTGCCCATTTATTTACTGTGGGTTTGCCTTTTAACCAGCTATCCCGTGGACAGGAGTGGATAGCGCAAGCAAAACTGATACGGTGTCCGTCCCCCCTCCCTGAGACCACGCAGGATCCCATGTTAATCAAAATGTTAGAGGTTGCACCTTCGGAGGAGGGCGAAGAAGGGCACAGGGGATCTACCACCTCAGCCACGGAGGCTTTCAGTAAGGAAGGAATCGAGAGCCCTTCCTTCCAGGGGGAGAAGAGGACCGCTTCCAAAGACCCGGAGGCCAAGGCCTCAAAGCGGGGAAAGAAATCTGTACCGGAAGGTCCTGTGCCGGGAAGAGCCCCGGCCGTACTGTCTCCTCGAAGGAATCAGCCCTCTAGCAAGCCATAAGTAAAAAGGGGGAATTTTGTAATAGTGAACATCCCTGTTTAATTTCTAATGGTAACCGAAGTTTTCACCTTGTAGTTCGGATCTCAGCCCATCTCAGCATAGCTCATCCTCGGGAGACCTTCGTCCGGATATGATGGAGAGAGAAACGCCTCCATCTGCCGCCCCATCGTGCGGGGAGGACGACCCTGAGGTGTCGTCGTGGAGGGTCTCCCCGAGTCCGGCGGGGCCAGAGAGTTCGGCACCCATTGGAGTACGGCCGGTGGAGCTGCAGGATTTGCTTAAGAGGGCGTCCATCTCAGAAGATCACCGCACATTAATGAGTATGGTGATTGAGAGGATCTCGTCCGCCGAAAGCGGGTTGTGTGAGGCCTTCGGAAGTTTGCTGACGGGATTTGAGGTACGCAAAAAATGATATACCTTTTGACAGTTTTTGCACATGAAGTGCGGCCTGTATAGATAGTAGCCCCTGAGACTTGGTATGCTGTCGAAAGCGGAAGCGTGCCGAGGATCATAATCTCAGTTATATAATGTCGCCTTTCCTATGCAGGTGGCGAAACGTTCGGTGGCCAGCCGGACTGATGGAGTTGCCGAGCTTAAGAGGCAACTCGACGTTGCGGATGCGGACATCTCACTGGTCAATAAATGACTCGATGAGTCACAAGGTACGTGGTTGCTCTACGTTCGCCTAGTAAGGGAGCTGACGCCCATTCCTTACAATTTGTATGCCTGATGCAGATAGTGCTGCTGCTGTGGAAGGCCTTCGAGCAGAACTTGCCCGGGCCAAGGAGCAAGCCAGAAAAAGCGAGGCGGCTGCCTCGAAGGCAGCGGAAGAGCTAGAAGCCGAGAAGGCTGCTCACTGCCGAAGCAGGGAGGAGATGGCCGGAATGGCCACGAAATTAAAAGTTGCTACCGGCCACCTAGAGGTTCTTGAAGGAGAACGCCGAGCGGAGCAAGAGGACCCGAAGAAGGCCGACGCCGAAGCCAAGGATGCCCGTAGTGCGATGCGGGCTATGAAGGAGGAACTTCGTCAGGTCGGAGACATTGTGGCTGGAAAGCCCTTTATGCTACGTAGGAAGTTCATGGATCCAAAGTATGCTCAGCTGGGCCGATTGTATGGTGCGGAAGATCCTTATCTGGACTTGGCGGCGAGTGCGGCGGACGCAGTCGTGCACTTTCGAAGCCAGGAGGATCATAAGATGGAAGAGCTTTTCTGGTCTCAATTCCATAGTCCGGAGCGTCCACTTCCGTTGAGTGATCGGCTGGTTGATTGGGCTGAGCTGAATAGATTGTCCGGACTTGCCATGACGGATGTGGTTGCTCATCTGTGGCCGAAAAGGCCCAAGCCGAAGAGTTATTTTGGCTTGTTGCAGCAATTCCTTGGGGCGGTGCCGCGTATTGGGGCGATGAAGCGGTCGACATGCATAGAAGGTGCACGGATGGCTCTCGCCCGTGGTAAGACATACTGGGCGGAGATGGATGCCACCGTTGTTGCATCCCGGGGTTCGGACAAAAGCCGATTCCCCACCGAGCAATATTTTGAGGAAGTCCTGCAGGGCGCTCGTATAATAGAGGCACAGTGCTCGAAAGATGTTATGTTTGAATGACATGTATGATTTCTGAGATCATGTTTGATAATGCAATAACTTTTTATACTTGTGTGCTCAAGTATTTAACTATCTCCCGTGCGGCCGTATATGTATGAATAACTTGAAACTTGCAGTCTTTGGCTTCAGCCCCCACGCACATGGTGTGGGGGTGTTTGCAAAAAGAAAAGCGCTTTTTTCACACTTAATCCAACGTCTTGGTCCTTTTAGGGAGGTGATGGCGTAGCAAACTAGGCAACCGGACTATAATGCTTTATCACTTTCACTTAGCCATAGGAGCTCGAATGTGGGGCTACTATATAGCCCCTAGTGGCACCGCTCCTCTCCGAACTTCGGGGCGCGTATGTGCCTGACCGGGAAGCGGTCCTTCGTCAAAGCGGAGGAATTCTAAACATTCCAATGGTCGATCGAGTGGTTGACCAGTCTCTCGCTATATCATGACAGTCAGTTTTCGGCTTTCTCTACTGAGGTGCTCGCCTGGCCGAACCGGGGCACAATCGCAGTAGTTCTCCTGGTGCCGCGTTAGCTGATGATACGGAACGTAAGGCAGCAAAACACAGGAGCTGGGCAAACCCAACATTTGACCAAAGACATGATTCAGAGCTGATGCATATAAGGCCTAACTCGAGACGCCGAACACTCCCTGAGGTGTTCGGTCTTTATGATACTGGGCAGAACAATGCCCTAAGCCCCTAGTGTCCTGGTTCAGGCGGGAACTTCTGACGCGGCCGATGCCAAAACGCCAGCCTCCTCCTTGGTTATGGTAGGAAACCGGGGGATGTGTATCAACAAGAGACAGTAAGAAAGGTTGACGCAGGGTCTTAATCTGAAGAGAATCCTTGCAACGGGTCCTTGCTGCACGTCTACGCCTGTGTCTCCGTTGTGTTGTATCCTGGACGGGTGTAGCACGTGCTTCATCTGTAAAAGAGAAGAACTTAGTTTCCAAGAAATATCGTGCAGAGGTTGTATAAAAATAGAATAAAAGGAAGAAAATTGAGCTTTATTGGCTCTCATCATTTATACACGCGGCCCCTTATAAAGGGGATATGCGGCTGGGAACCCCTTGTCGGACTCGTCTAACCATGTCCGAGGTCTGAATGACCTGTTTTCAGGGGCTTTGACCCGCAAGGTCTGATTAGTGTGTGGTTGTCGAGGCAGTCTCACGTTCTCCGTGGTCGAGGAACACTCGGAGTTACTTCTTAATGAAATTATGCCACGTTGACCGGGCATTTTTAAGCGTAAAAAACGCGTAATGTGGTATTGCGTTAGGGCTGGCGAAAGCTGCGCGCCCCAGTAGTGCTTAAGAGCTACTGTTTGAATGGGGTGATGGATAGTGAGGTTTTCGCGACGGAGGTTGTCAGATGGACCGAACACAACCTCTAGTGGTATAGAGCCTGTATAATTGGCTTAAAGGCCTGGCGTCACTCCTTTGAAGGAAGTGCTACTATGGCGAATTTTGGTATGGTCTATCCCCATTTTGCAGGCGGTGTCCTGGTATTGCAGGTGCCGCGCTGTCTTTTCGTGTTATCACATGAAGTGAGTTCACTATTTTGACTTCTAGTGGGAAAGTCTTCTGTTTTCCGGAGTGTTGCTTTTGGGTTTCGTCACTTTCGCTTGGTGTGTCGAGCCCCTTGTGTTCGGCATTAAGTCGGCTGGACTGTTTGAAGACCCAACAATCTCTGTGGGTATGGTTTGCTGGCTTCCCGGAGGTACCATGTATTTGACATAGTCTGTCCAGAATCTTATTTAGGTTGGATAGCTCGTCACTGTTGTCCTTGAGGGGCAGTGTTTTGTTGTTCGGCCGAGAGCTTTTGAATCCGGCGTTGACCGCCGTACTATTCGGGCCATTTTCCTTGTTCCGGCGCTGACCTTTTCTGCGTCGTGATTTCCCATTTCCATCCCTGACTTCGGATGTACTCGGGTCGCTGGTGCTGCATCTAGCCAGCCAGCTGTCCTCCCCTACACAAAAGCGGGTCATGAGGCTTGTTAGTGCAGCCATTGTTCTTGGTTTTTCATGGCCGAGGTGTCTGGCGAGCCATTCGTCTCGGACGTTGTGTTTAAAGGCTGCTAAGGCTTCAGCGTCCGGACAGTCGACTATCTGGTTCTTTTTAGTGAGGAACCTGTTCCAGAATTTGTGTGCTGATTCTCCGGGCTGTTGAGTTATGTGACTTAATTCGTCTGCGTCCGGAGGCCGGACATAAGTCCCCTGAAAATTTGCTCGAAACGCATCCTCAAGCTCTTCCCAACTTCCGATGGTATTTTCTGGGAGGCTTTTAAGCCAATGCCGAGCTGGCCCTTTGAGCTTGAGGGGTAGGTATTTTATGGCATGGAGATCGTCTCCTCTGGCCATATGTATGTGTAGGATATAATCCTCAATCCAGACTACGGGGTCTGTTGTTCCGTCATATGCCTCTATGTTTACGGGTTTGAATCCCGTTGGAAATCCATGATCCAGTACCTTGTCGGTGAAACATAGTGGGTGTGCGGCGCCCCTGTATTTGGGTGTGTCGTTGTCTTCAAATGTTCGGCGGGTTATGTTGCTTCCTGGAGTCTTCTTTTTTGGTCCATAAATAGATCTGACTGGGTCGTCCTTTTTCCGGGGATCTTTATGCTGATCGTGTGCCGGCTTGTGTGCGGCGCCCCGTGTTGCTCTTGGCCTGTCATCTGGTCGTCTATCCGGCCAGGCGGCTTCTTTCTTTTTTGACTGCGGGGGCTCTAAGGCCTCCTCGTCAAATTCGGGCAATAGCTTGCGCTTCGGGTAGCTCTTTGTCTGGTGACTAGCGCCATGTTTATCTGCGTTGTTGAGTACTTTGCTCCATCTCATTCTGAGTGCGTCCTCTGCTATTTTGAGCTTCCGCCTTTGCTTCTTCAAACTTCTTACCGTGGCGACGAGCCTTTTATGAAGATTCGTATGCTCGGGTGATGTGAGATCGTCTTCGCCGGGGATGGGTTGCTTGTCCAGTTCATGTCCGGCTGGCTGCTTGGTGACGTGTGCGTCGTCCACTGCTTCGCCCTGCTCTAGGGCCTTGTCCGTATGGGTGCCATTTTTATCGAGGCCGGTCTTCGGGCGGCGCTTGCGTCGCCGTTTTGGTTGTTTGTTGGGGGAGTTGTCCTTCGCCACGTCCCGTTTTTCCTCATTGTCGCTTCCTTTTGGTGTACCCACCATGTATACGTCGTGAGTTGGGGTGGCTTTCCAGTGCCCGGTGGGCGCTGGTTCTTGGTCGTTTCCGACATCATCGTCCATACCGTCGATGTCTTCGGAGTCGTAGTATAGCATGTCGGTTAGATCGCCGACAGCGGCTACCAAGTGGGTGGTGGGTGGGCTTTGAATTTCTTCGTTGTCCGCATCCCAACCATCCTGACCGCAGTCTGGCCAGGGCTCTCCTGATAACGAGAGATACTTTAGCGAACTCAAGATGTCGCCGAAAGATGAGTGTTGAAAGATGTCCGCTGCGGTGAACTCCATGATCGGCGCCCAATCGGATTCGATCGGAGGGGGCACGGGTGGTTCGGAGTCCGGCGAGGAGTCCGGCACCTCGGAGTCACAAGCTTCATGAGGGACAAGGTCATTGTTCGGCTCTATCGCCGTAGAGGTTGCAGTTCCCGCGGCGGTGTCTAGCCATCCGTCCTCAACCTGCGCAGCCGGCTCCGAATTGAAGATCGGAGCGGGTTCGAGTGCGGCCTCCAGGGTACTGTCTGGCTGCAGAGCTAAATCATGCTCGCCATGACAGTGCGGCACGCTCGGCTGTGGCTCAAATCCATCAAAGATCAAGTCCCCGCGGATGTCCGCCGTGAAGTTTAAACTTCCAAATCTGACCTGACAGCCAGGGGCGTAGCTTTCGATCTGCTCCAGATGACCAAGCGAATTGGCCCGCAGTGCGAAGCTGCCGAATACAAAGATCTGTCCGGGGAGAAAAGTCTCACCCTGGACTGCGTCGTTGATGATGATCGAAGAAGCCACCGAGCCTATCGGTGACGACACAGAGGAACTCTCAATGAAAGCACAAATGTCGGTGTCAAAACCGGCGGATCTCGGGTAGGGGGTCCCGAACTGTGCGTCTAGGCGGATGGTAACAGGAGACAAGGGACACGATGTTTTACCCAGGTTCGGGCCCTCTTGATGGAGGTAAAACCCTACGTCCTGCTTGATTAATATTGGTGATGTCTGTTACAAGAGTGGATCTACCACGAGATCAAGGAGGCTAAACCCTAGAAGCTAGCCTATGGTATGATTGTTGTTCGTCCTATGGACTAAAGCCATCCGGTTTATATAGACACCGGAGAGGGCTAGGGTTACACAGAGTAGGTTACAATGGTAGGAGATCTACATATCCATATCGCCAAGCTTGCCTTCCACGCCAAGGAAAGTCCCATCCGAACACGGGACGAAGTCTTCAATCTTGTATCTTCATAGTCTTGGAGTCCGACCGATGATGATAGTTCGGCTATCCGGACACCCCCTAGTCCGGAACTCCCTCACCCGCAGTATGGATCAAAGATTTCCTTCTCCACATTCACATGGCACGCGGAGATGATCTACATGCCATCAAGTATCTTCCCCTTAAACTCAAAGGACCAGCCCGGCATTGGTTAAACAGCCTGCCAGTAAATTCCATTGGCAGTTGGGAAACCTGGAAGACGCATTCCTCGACAACTTCCAGGGCACATATGTGCGACCACCGGACGCTGATGACCTGAGCCACATTTCTCAACAGCCCGGAGAGTCAGCCAGGAAATTCTAGACTCGGTTCCTAACTAAAAAGAACCAAATAGTCGATTGTCCGGACGCCGAAGCCCTGGCGGCTTTTAAGCATAATATCCGTGACGAGTGGCTTGCTCCACACCTCGGCCAGGAAAAACCCATGTCCATGGCAGCTCTCACAACACTAATGACCCGCTTATGCGCGGGTGAGGACAGATGGCTGGCCCGCAGCGGCACCATGCCACATTCCGGCACTTCGGATGGCCGCGATACTAACGTCAAGCCACGGCGTAACAGACATAAGAGATGGAACAACGGTGACAGCACTGAAGACACGGCAGTCAGCGCTGGATTCAGCGGATCTAAGTCCGGTCAGTGGAAAAAGCCGTTCAAAAGAAATAATCAGGGACCGTCCAGTCTGGACCGCATACTGGAGCGCTCGTGCCAAACTCATGGCATACTGGACAAACTAGCCAACCACACCAATAGGGACTGTTGGGTGTTCAAACAAGTCGGCAAAATAAACGCCGAAAACAAGGACAAGGGGCTGCACAACGACGATGACGAAGAGCCCCGGCGTACGAACATGGGGAGACAAAAGAAATCCCCCCCCAAGGTGATAACGGTCAACATGATCTACGCCACTCACATCCCCAAGCGGGAACGGAAGCGGGCTCTACGGGACGTCTATGCGATGGAGCCAGTCGCCCCCAAATTCAACCCATGGTCAGCTTGTCCGATCACCTTTGATCGTAGGGATCATCCCACTAGCATCCGTCACGGCGGCTCAGCCACATTGGTCTTAGACCCAATCATCGACGGATTCCACCTCACGCGAGTCCTTATGGATGGCGGCAGCAGCCTGAACCTGCTTTATCAGGACATAGTGCGCAAGATGGGCATTGACCCTTCAAGGATCAAGCCCACCAAAACCACCTTTAAAGGTGTAATTCCTGGAATAGAGGCCTGCTGTACGGGCTCTATAACACTGGAAGTGGTCTTCGGATCCCCGGACAACTTCCGGAGCGAAGAGTTAATCTTCGATATCGTCCCTTTCCGTAGTGGTTACCACGCACTGCTCGAACGAACGCATTCGCTAGAGTCAATGCGGTACCACATTATGCATACCTCAAGCTCAAGATGTCAGGACCGCGCAGGGTCATCACTGTCAATGGAAATATGGACCGCTCCCTTCGAACAGAAGAGCATACGGGAGCCCTCGCGGCAGAAGTACAATGCGGCCTACTCCGACAAACCAATCCAGCGACAACTTCGAGCACCGTCAAGCGAGTCCGGAGCACCCTGCAACAGGATCATCAGGAATGCCAAGAGCGTGATTAGCAGTCCGACCTCCGCTCAAGCCCCTTCAAAGCAGCATTCGTGCCACGCTTACACAATTACGCACTAAAGATACGATGGGCATAGGCGGAGGCGCACCAATGACTCTGTCAATAATGCGGGTAACAGCCAAATATCTTCATAATCTTTCCCTCTTACCTTTCAGGACACCGCGTTAGTGCAGCATCCTCAGAAGAGCCGAATTGCCGGACTTACATGGGAGAGACATCCAAGGAGGCAACAGACATTGTGCGCAGAAGGAAATACCCAGGTGGAATCTATTTACGATCATTATACCTGCTTTATCTATCTATACACAGCCTGCCCCTGGATAGGACATATCAAATAGTCCTATTTATCTCCACTTAAGGCATCCATTGTAAACATACACTTAAACGTATTATTTGTCAATGGGAGATCATATATAGCGTTAGCTTATTATTCTTATTCGAGCATTTTTCCCTCTTATAAATGTTCATTCGATATTGCATCCGTACACCTTGGTACGGTCAGTTCGCCAGGGGCTTCTCATGGCGCCCCGTAATATGGCAAGTAAAGTCCGAACAGTTTCAACAGTGCGGCATCCCGAACTTATAGCACTATATGCATCAGCTCCGAATCATGTCTTGGGTCTACAGTTGGGATAGCCTGGCTTCCTTGTTTTGGTGCCTTACATTCCGTTATATCGGCTAAGGTAGCGCAGGGAGAACTACTGCGATTGTATCCCGGTTCTTCCGGACGAGCACCTCAGTAGAGAAAGCCAAAAACTGACCGGCATGATGTGGCGAGAGCTGGTCGCTGTTCGAGAGGTTCTAAAATCCTTAAAGATTTTCCGCTTTAGGCGATAAATCGGCTTCGTCCGATCTAGGCGTGTATAGCGCCCCAGTTCGGCCTTCCGAATTCTAGGGGCTTCGCCGAAATTTAAAATTGTAGAGTTCTATGGCTAAGTGAAAGTTATAAAACCGCATAGTCCGATGGCCTTGTTCGCTGCGCCGAACACCTCCTTAATGGACCAAACATTTGGATAAAGAGTGTTCGGGTTTTCCACGAACACCCCAGTACTAGTTACGTGGGGGCGGAAGCTGACGACTGGCCTACTTTCAGAATCTTATAAACAGCCGTACAGAAGGTAATATTTTAAATAACAAAAGCGCTACATAGTGCAAGTAACTTCATCTTTAAATTACAAACATGATAGAAGTGACTTCATTCAAAAATGGTGTCCTTGGTACACTCATCGGCCATGAGACGAGCACCCTTCATAACGCCATCATAGTACATCTCTGGATGGCGATGCGCCTTGCCCTCCGGCAGCCCGTCCTTGACAAGCTTCTCCGCATCCATCTTGCCCCAATGCACCTTGACGCGGGCAAAGGCCCGGCGGGCACCCTCGATGCAAACAGATTGCTTGATCACTTCAAGCCGCGGGCAGGCATCCACCATCCGCTTGATTAGGCCAAAGTAGCTACTGGGCAGGAGCTCACCAGGCCACATCCGGACTATGAAGCCTTTCATAGCCAGCTCGGCCGCCCTGTGGAGTTCGACCAACTGCTTCAGTTGGTCGCTTAGAGGCATCAGATGTTCGGCCCCAGCATAGTGGGACCAGAACAGCTTCTCCGTTGAGCTCCCCTCCTGGGCATGGTAGAACTCCGCAGCGTCTGATACGCTGCGTGGCAGATCTGCAAATGCCCCTGGGGAGCTCCGAATTCGAGTAAGTAAAAGAAACGCCTCCTCCACATGTTTGCTTTGCATAAAGAACTTCTTACCCGCTGCTATCTTTTTGGCCTCCTGGATCTCCTGCTGTGCTTTCTCGGCTTCAGCCTTGGCGTCTTTCAAATTCACAAGGGCCTTCGCAAGTTCGGCCTCTTTCACCTTCAGATCATGCTCCACGGACTCGCACTTCTTGCTAAGGTCCCGGAGCTCTTGTTGTACCTCGCCCACTCCAGCACTTTGCTTTTCGCGCTCCTTGCATTCCAAGGCCGCTTTGTCTTCGGCCTCGGACAACGCTTTCTTCAGGGATGCCACTTCGGCGGTGGCCACTGTTACACAGTCACAATCCTTTGGCGTTAGACTGGCCAATTTTGCCTATCTTTAAATACATGCGAGCGGGGAATCGCTTACCTTTATTCTCCTCGAGCTGCCTCTTCGTGAGGCCGAGCTCTTGTCAGGACCGGATTTTCGGGATATCATTTCCCAGAAAATGTCCCTTGTGCTCACCAGCCCCAGGGTTACTGTTAGCTGATGAGGCACCAACTTGATACAGAAATTCCAAGAAAAATACATAATATGCAGTACAAGACCATTCTAGCCTATGAGTACAACAATTGGTTTCTAGTGGCTAGTGGCGGAAGCGGTTTGTGGTCTCTCAGCGTCTATGGGACTCCATTTCCCACAGGAACAGCTGACCTGGGTAACTCCTATCTTCGCGAGGCTGTTGTCACCATTGCTTGGGTTCTGGGGCTGTCATCACAACGCTCCTCTCCAAGCAAGAAATCTAGCCAAGACAATAGCCAGGGACAAGCCAGTGAGTACTTTGAAT
The DNA here is from genome assembly GCF_018294505.1 of Triticum aestivum. Lineage (NCBI taxonomy): Eukaryota > Viridiplantae > Streptophyta > Magnoliopsida > Poales > Poaceae > Triticum > Triticum aestivum. The sequence continues at coordinate 53,999,169 of NC_057801.1, read as the reverse complement.
GTACTCGCAAACATTATGAACATGGGTATAATATAACAAATGATAATCATGCTTTGAAATATTCTATGATCACAACGTCAGTCATAAAATAAAATCCCTGATGCATGCAAGCAGGTTATTTATATACAACATGAATATGCAATAACAGAGTAGTAATAAAATGCACCGGTCGGGTGTCCGTAGTGACGCCTCGAAAGGATAGTAAATAACGAGCATGCCTCAGTCGGGCGTCTGAGCGACACCACATAAAGGGCTTATGAAGTAAATAAATAACAGCATGCCATAGTCAGGCGTCTGAGCGACACCACATAAAGGGCTTATGAAGTAAATAAATAACATCATGCCACAGTCGGGCGTCTGAGCGACACCACATAAAGGGCTTATGAAGTAAATAAATAACAGCATGCCACAGTCGGGCGTCTGAGCGACACCACATAAAGGGCTTATAAGCGAGATGAGTAACGAACATGCCACAGTCGGGCGTCTGTGCGACACCACATGAAGGGCTTATAAACTAAATAATTAACAAGCAGGCCACAGCCAGGCGTCTCAGCGACACCGCATAAAGGGCTTATAAGAAAACAATCACAGTGATTATCCAGGAGGTAGAACCGTCCCAGGGATACTCAATAATTCAAATAATACAAAGGGTTAGTCCATAATAGTAATAATCATAATCATTATAAGTCACAAGTCAGGATCCATGTTCTGGTTTAGCAGTTTCTCCTCCGAAGACCGACACTAAGACCGACACTTGACCCATTCCAGACTGTAGTCCTTAACCATGGACACGGCTATTTTAATAGATTTAATCTCTGCAGAGGGTGTACTCTTTACCCACGAGTAACGGATTCCTTTAGTCCATCGGGACTAATTCCGTCTACGGTCTTTTAATTGAAAACACACCGGACCCGCACACACCAGCTTAACTTACCGGTGTCTGGAATCACCCATGACACATGTCAAGCAAAACTCTAAGTGGGGAGGCTACAACCTCGATTAGCATGGGATCAAATTTATACCACGCGCTGCTAAGGGGTGCCCCCCCCTCTCGGTCCCAACCGGAAACACCCATGCCCCCGGACCAGGTGGCCTGCCTACCGGCTGCAGTCGGTATCTTCCACCATGGCCTCTCTGTACAGTGTGTGCTAGAAAGGGGTTGACAACTTACTGAACCGTACCCTACCTGCTGCAGGGACAAGTGGTAGTACGAAACAAGTATGGGGGTTACTGGAACAAGACTCGATCTATGGTCGACTCAGGAGGTTTAAGTATTCCCTGCATGATTAGCATAACAAATATATTTCATCCAACAAACAGAATCACCACTCTTCATACCCCATCATGCCATACCGGACACACTTATCTCGACGAGGAACTAGTGACAAGCTCATGCCTACCCAAGACAGATACTTTCCCGGCTTCCTTCCGGTATGCATGAAAAGCATATGAGGGTGACTACTATCACAACGTATCAGATTTCAGTAGCATGGAATCATTAATATGCACTTATGAGTATGTTCATATCATCACATAAAATAACAAAAACTCCGAGACAAGGAGTGTGTAACCACATTCAAACGACACACCAAAAATATTATGCCAGAGTTCAGAATGCTTGCCTTCAAGAGTATGCAAGTGGGGGTGCATTTTTGAAAGATGTCTTCTTCTTCAAAATCGTATTTTTGAAAATATTCAAATTAATCCATAGTTTCAAAACAGTACAAAAAAGTTGTCTGAATTTTTTTCAAATAAACATGCAAATGAACTAGACAAAATTTGAGAGAGGTAGGAAAAAGAATCAACTCATTTGGAGTTATATTCAAAAAGTTATAGCCAGTCAAAGTTTGGTCAAAATTCTGTTTTTAAATAAAACAGAAAAAGAAAAACGTTTTGAAATCAATACACGTCGAAGACGTACTCTGGGATCACGCCTCCACTTACGCCAGCATAGACCAGCACTGGGTCACTGACAGTGGGTACATGGGCCCACTGGTCAGGTTTGACCAGTCGCCCCCGCCTCCCTCCTCTGTCCGAGTAGAGGCGGGACTCCGGCGATTGACACCGGTGAACGGCGGCTCCTTGCGGGTTTCGGAGGGCAGGGACGGATCCGCCAGTCCAGGGCGGTCCTCCCGGTGGTCGCCAGGCATGTGGGGATGAAGGGAGTCACCGGCGGCGAGCTCTGCGGCGGAGGTGGCTTCGTGGGAATTTGGGGGTCTGCGCTATGGTGGCTGCCCATCGAGTTTGAGAGGCTGGGCAGCTCCGCAAGGTTCAGGGGAGTTGAACGGTGGCACTAGATGGACGGGGGAGGCTCTGGTTGCGACGAGCGGGACCGGGACGTGGCGGCGGCCGAACCTGCCGGAGATGGGGGAAGAAGGCTCCCCGCCGTCGCTTGCTGGCCGTGGGGGCTTTGGAGGAGTGGCTTGAGGTTGTCTGCGTGCCTGGTCGAGCTCGGGCCCCCTTTTATAGGCAACCGGGGTCGGTTCCGCGGCGGCCGTGGATAAGCTCGACGACGAACCGCCGGTCTGTTGCAGCAGGGGGACGTGGCGGCGACGAGCGCTTGTAGACGAGCTTGTGGATGAGCTCGGACTGCTCCAGAGGGCAGCTGGCGCACGCGTGTGGCTCGGGCGGCGCCGTCCATGGCAGGGGCTGCTGTGGCCGGCTGCTAGTGGCCACGGCCGACCTGACGGCGGCGCTGTGGAGCTCCAGGGGCGGCTCTACGGTGAGGGAGAGGGCGGGTGTGTTGCCTGCAAGCGGGAAGGGGCCAGGACGAGCGCGGGGAGGCGGCAGTGAGACGCGGCGGCTCAGTGCGCGCGCGTGCAAAACGTGCGCTCGCGCCCAGAGCACACACGCTGCATGTTCGGCAAAATGCCACGGCATGCCAGAGGGCTCCAAATCACATGAGCTTAATCAGGTTGGGGCTATAGACTATGGTAGGGCCATTAGACATGCTGGTTAGGCAAAGCAAGCAGGTCCAATGTGCAAACCAGGAACTATGTCAAAACTGACCATGCACAAAAGGTGTTTGACAAAATGCCAAGGGCATCTAGGCATTTCTTGGGGTGGCCAAAAACTCCAGACTAGTGTCTCTTTAGATGTTAAAGAGGGTGGCATGGTTAGTTTGGCAAAAGCAGAAACTTGCTAGTGGAAGTTTTTGAGAAAACCATTTCTGGACAGAAAGTAAAAGCTATCATTGCATGCACCAAATATACTCCAATGGGTCCACTCTCCCGGACTTAAGGGTTTTGCAGGGTGGTTAATAAACAGGAGAAAGATCATGGGCATTAGAGCACCAAAAATTGGAGTTGCTGTAGAAAAAGCCAAACTGGACCAGAGAGCAAAAGAGGATGTTTTGCTCAAATTTTCCAAAGAACACCAGTGGATTTTTGCACGAAATTGAATAATAAACTCCTACTAACATCCTCTAATTTTGGTGGAAGTTTTAAAGAAATATTTAAATAGGTTGTAGTGCAAAAGTGCAACTGGACCAGATTTAAAAACTTGTGGTAAAACTCAAAATCTCCAAATGACTAAGGAATATTTTTGCACAAAAGTGATTTAGGGACATCACATGTCATCCCCAAATTTTGGTGGGATTTTTAAATGAATTTATCAAAGGGTTGTAGTGCAAATGGGACCCTAAACTTATGAAAAACCATTTTAGAGAAATAAAGCTCAGGGAAAAATAATTATATAAATAATCCCACTGATAAAAGAAATGTTTTATTGAGATAGTATACAAGTCCAATAAAAACTTTGGAAAGTTTTCACTTGGGATTAAAAAGATAAACCCAGAAAATAAAATTTTAGTTTCCTGGCAAAATTTTAATAAACATAACATGGTTAAATTTTTGGGGTGTTACAGCTCTCCCTGCGCTTGCTCCAGGTCCCGCTGTAGTTCGGCAACCTTGGCAGTACGGGCAGCAGCAGCAAGCAGCACAGCCTGCTTATGCACACGAATATTTATTGTTAGACTCCTGCGGATTATTATTGACCCTCCGTTTGGTTTTTCTTTCTGAACACCACACAGAGTATCAGGGGCTACTACCTATCGGGTGGTAATTTTACACATATTTATTGCTTACCTCAAAGCCTGTCAAGAGGATGGTGCAAGCTTCGGTTAGTCCGCTCTGGGCGGACGAAACCTTCCGAATCACCGAACTCATAAGAGTACGGTGCTCTTCACCCATGGAAGCGCCGTGAAGCACTTCCAGCAGACAATCCGGTGCCTCGGGCACACCGGAAGTCCTCGATGCAGACGGCTCGCCCTCCCTAACGAGGGGATGTCCGCCTGAGTTCGGAACCATTGAAGGTTCCGGGACAGTGTTCGGCTGAGAGCCCGGCCTACTGTAGCTCTCATCGGCACGATCCGCGGGGATCTTGAACCACGCGTGTCCAATGTCTGGGACCCCATC